>NW_007379775.1:10895-22908 GCF_000475195.1 Diaphorina citri | reverse complement strand
CTCCCCATCACGTCTTCGTCCACGGAGAACGTGAGATCCAGGTCTGTCACGTCACCCGGATAGTGCTTAACATAGGTGAGTGATCGGTATAAGTCCGTGTCTAGGGAGGGTAGCTCGTCCATGCAGGAGTACAGGGCCTGCGACGTGTAGCCCAGGACCTGACTGAGGAAGAACGAAGCGAAGGGGACGTCCACCACGATACCCTGTATAGAAACAGACATTAGTATTCCACAATACCCTGTAAATGTGCAGATGTTATTGAATATTTCCAAGATATTTGGAAAATTAAGCTAAAGAATTAAATAATCATGGAAAATAAAGAATCTGAGGAGGCCACATCTCAAAGAGATTAAATAGTCTGTCATTATTAATATTTCCAAGATCAGCAGCAACTTTCAGACAAAGAATCTTCCTGACAGTTCAAAAAAAGGAAATGGGTACTCTGCTTCACACTTCATCTGTGCGTTCTCGGAACGACTCGCTTTCTCCTATCCTGTCTTCCTTCTCTCTTCGATTTCGGTACGATAAGACCATAGCAGTGTTACAGTTCCCTCTGTCAAACCTCTTAAAGAAATCACCCTCAAATCCCTCTTATAAAATTTTATATATGAGAAGATATAAATTCCCTCGTAAGGAATTTTCACCATTTAAAACCCTCACATGATATACATCTCTCATATTATCCCACAGTAAAAAAGTTCCTCAATTTTTTTCCTTACTTGTTCTGGTTTGTCACGGGGATGACTTTGCCCCCCGGGGTCAACTCATGCGTGACCAGTCTCCCCATCACGTCTTCGTCCACGGAGAACGTGAGATCCAGGTCTGTCACGTCACCCGGATAGTGCTTAACATAGGTGAGTGATCGGTATAAGTCCGTGTCTAGGGAGGGTAGCTCGTCCATGCAGGAGTACAGGGCCTGCGACGTGTAGCCCAGGACCTGACTGAGGAAGAACGAAGCAAAGGGGACGTCCACCACGATACCCTGTAGAGAAAGAGACATTAGTATTCCACAATACCCTGTAAATGTGCAGATGTTATTGAATATTTCCAAGATCATGCAGGAGTACAGGGCCTGTGACGTGTAGCCCAGGACCTGACTGAGGAAGAACGAAGCGAAGGGGACGTCCACCACGATACCCTGTAGAGAAAGAGAAATGCAGGAGTACAGGGCCTGCGACGTGTAGCCCAGGACCTGACTGAGGAAGAACGAAGCGAAGGGGACGTCCACCACGATACCCTGTATAGAAACAGACATTAGTATTCCACAATACCCTGTAAATGTGCAGATGTTATTGAATATTTCCAAGATATTTGGAAAATTAAGCTAAAGAATTAAATAATCATGGAAAATAAAGAATCTGAGGAGGCCACATCTCAAAGAGATTAAATAGTCTGTCATTATTATTATTATTATTTCCAAGAACAGCAGCAACTTTCAGACAACGAATCTTCCTGGCAGTTCAAAAAAAGGAAATGGGTACTCTGCTTCACACTTCATCTGTCCGTTCTCGGAACGACTCGTTTTCTCCTACCCTGTCTTCCTTCTCTCTTCGATTTCAGTACGATAAGACCATAGCAGTGTTACAGTTCCCTCTGTCAAACCTCTTTAAGAAATCACATTTCATCATTGGATGAAATATTTCACCTCTTGTAGAAATAAATTTTACTTTTTTTTAAAGAAAAATTAAAAGGCGCCGAAATATAGTAATAATTATATGACTAGATTACTGTAGACTTACCTCATACACAGCCTTGCCTAGCATTCTGCCCACGAATTCAAACAACTGTAAGTGACTATCGTGTAGGTATGACGTGGGAGATGGATAGAGCCGCTCCTCGGACGTCACTTTGAATAGATTTAGCCCTGAAATAAAGAAATACTTGAAATGTAGGTAACCAATAGATTAAGCCCTAAAATAAGTATACAAGATAAGTATAAGTAGCGACTTTGTACTTCACATTTATCAAAATTTGGGCGTAACAGAAACTATTATTGTAAAAATATTCTACTAAATGCATAAGACTTTGTTTAGAGTGCGGGAGTAAAGAATTTTTTTTCATGTAATAAATAAATAAAAAAATCTCTCTCTAAAAAAAAAAAAAAAACTTTCATTTACTTATTTTCATAGATTTTTTTTGCCCAACATCTTTCCAGAAACCTTTTTTCTGTGGCGAAGACAAAAAAAAAAACAACAAAAACAAAAAAACATTTTTTTGGACTGGACTAGCTAGTATAAAATAAAGGAAAGACAGAAAAGGGGGGGGTTTTACCTTTGTAGCTCAGGCGTTGAAAACAAGGACAGCCACTCCGGGTTGATGATGGACTTGAAGCCTTTGATGAACGCGGTAGTCTGGTGTTTGATCTGAGTGTGCATCCGAAAGTGCGCCATCAGGTGGATGTAGTTGATTCTGAGTAGGGGAAGTAACAAACGAGTCAATCACGAGGATTTTCAATAAATAATTAGAATGTAAATAGAATAGAATATACCTTGTTTTCTTGCTGGGATAGGACTGAAAAGTTCCTTCTCCCGCGCAGTCTAACCAAAGGTCTTATATATTTTGACATATTATGGGGAACACATATTACAATTAGGTAACAAATTAAACACCTTGATTAAATTTTTTTCCCTCTATTTAAATCCCATAAAGGATTTTCTCTACTTAAATCCCTCAAGGGATCCCCCCTCTAAATTTAATCCGTCATAAGAAACTTTCCCCTCGATTTAAATCCCCTTAAATTACATCCCTATACCTTGTTTTCTTGCTGGGATAGGACTGAAAAGTTCCTTCTCCCGCGCAGTCTAACCAAAGGTCTTATATATTTTGACATATTATAAGGAACACATATTACAATTAGGTAACAAATTAAACACCTTGATTAAATTTTTTCCCTCTATTTAAATCCCATAAAGGATTTTCTCTACTTAAATCCCTCAAGGGATCCCCCCCTCTAAATTTAATCCGTCATAAGAAACTTTCCCCTTGATTTAAATCCCCTTAAATTACATCCCTTAAGGTAGGTTTAGACGAAGCGAGTCTACTCGCGCATTTACCTCGCTTCCGCTCCCTCGCGTCGTTTATACTCGTATTTTTCCCTCGAATCAAATCCTTCATGTAAAACTTTATGTATGAGAAGATATAAATTCCCTCATCAGGAATTTTCACCACTATTTAAGTCCTTCAAATGTAATTAAATTTCTCTCATATAATTTCCCTATTCTTAAGAGGGATTAAATGCCTCTTAAAGGATTTTCCCTCAAATTAAATCCCTAAAAAAATTCCCACAATTAATTTTTTTCCCTTACTTGTTCTGGTTAGTCACGGGGATGACTTTGCCCCCCGGGGTCAACTCATGCGTGACCAGCCTCCCCATCACGTCTTCGTCCACGGAGAACGTGAGATCCAGGTCTGTCACGTCACCCGGATAGTGCTTAACATAGGTGAGTGATCGGTATAAGTCCGTGTCTAGGGAGGGTAGCTCGTCCATGCAGGAGTACAGGGCCTGCGACGTGTAGCCCAGGACCTGACTGAGGAAGAACGAAAGAACCACAACACCTAGAAAGCTGAAATTTTGTAGGAATATTCCTTTTATGGTCTAGGTGTGTGTGCAATAAGAAAGGATTTTGCGAAAATCTAAACCGGTCCTGAGATATGATCAATTTTTGATCGCTAAAATCACCATTAGAAATACACAGAGTGCAGAGACTGCGGGAGAGAAATGTTCCGCTCTCGACCAACTTTTTGAGTTTCGTTTATGTTTTTAGTTTGATAAATACGAGTTCGGCCATGCCTTTTCCACAAGTTTGGCCATGCCTCGGGATGAGTTTGGCCATGCCTCGGGATGAACTAGCGGTATTCCGGAGCGAAGCGACGGAATTCAGCTAGTCTTATATTTTAAGAACGAGATCCATTCACTCATTCACATTTCACATTTCACATTTCATAGTTCACACACTGATCGCTCTATCTCGATAACCACAACACCTAGAAAGCTGAAATTTGGTAGGAATATTCTTTTTATGGTCTAGGTGTGCAATAAGAAAGGATTTTGCGAAAATCTACACCGATCCTGAGATATGATCAATTTTTGATCGCTAAAATCTCCATAAGAAATACACAGAGTGCAGAGACTGCGGGAGAGAAAACTTTTCCTCGCTCGCCTAATATTTGAGTTTCGTTTATGTTTTTAGTTTGATAAATACAAGTTCGACCATGCCTTTTCCACAAGTTTGGCCATGCACAAGTTCGGCCATGCCTTTTCCACAAGTTTGGCCATGCCTCGGGATGAACTAGTATAGTAATAATTATATGACTAGATTACTGTAGGCTTACCTCATACACAGCCTTGCCTAACATTCTGCCCACGAATTCAAACAACTGCAAGTGACTATCGTGTAGGTATGACGTAGGAGATGGATAGAGCCGCTCCTCGGACGTCACTTTGAATAGATTTAGCCCTGAAATAAAGAAATACTTGAAATGTAGGTAACCAATAGATTAAGCCCTGAAATAAGTATACAAGATAAGTATAAGTAGTCACTTTGTACTTCACATTTATCAAAAGTTGGACGTAACAGGAACTATTATTGTAAAAATATTCTACTAAATACATAAGACTTTGTTTAGAGTGCAGGAGTCTCCTATCCTGTCTTCGTTCTCTCTTCGATTTCGGGACGATAAGACCATAGCAGTTACAGTTCCCTCTGTCAAACCTCTTAAAAAAAAGATACTTTTCAGTCTCGTGCGGAATAAAAGGTCTCACCGTTTGTCCATACATCTTTTTACTGTGAGAATTACGGATTCTTTCCTGAACAGGGCACTGGTAGAGAATGTAAAATAGAGAGAAACAATCAATAAAATTAATTGACTTTTTAAAAAAAAGATACTTTTCAGTCTCGTGCGGAATAAAAGGTCTCACCGTTTGTCCATACATCTTTTTACTGTGAGGATTACGACGGATTCTTTCCTGAAACAGGGCACTGGTAGAGAATGTAAAATAGAGAGAAACAATCAATAAAATTTATTGGTTGAAAGTAAAATCGAAAAATCAAATCAAGAATAATAATAAACTGAATATTAAACAAATTAGGTAGGTACATGGGTACTGATTTTCTTTGATCACGACCGAATAAATTACGGGCTAAAAAATTCCCGGAGGGACGGGCCCAGCTTGTTTATTACCTGTTAGAATGTCTAGTTTAAGCTGAGTGAAAGTGGTGATGGCGGAATAGTACAGGGAGCATGTCACAGTCACCCGGCTAACTTCTGAGCTGCCTAGTTTGATCTTAGCCGCCTTGTTGGCACTCGATCGAGATGACCTGGACTCGAAAAATGTTCGCCTGGAAACAAATAGAATAGAATAGAATAGAATAGAATATACCCTGCTTATACTGCCAGAATGAGACTGAAAAGTCCCTTTACTATTAATTGACGGACTGCCCAAAATTAGGGTTACCAAAACGACACAGCACATACCTGGATCAAACACACATTTGATAGTCTCCTCTAGGAACTCCTTGAACACGCCATCTTGATCTATCCCAGCCTCGTCCAGACCTTGTACGTTAATGAAACGTACCCGCACAATACCCTTGAGGGAGTGTGGAGGGATCTTGGCCAGCTGACGATAGCCGTCTTCTAGAAGTCGCTTCCTGGAAACAGGGAGAAAATAAAAATCAAATCAAAACCCATCAAATCTCAAGTTCTTTGTGGTAAAGCAAACCTTTTTACAACTTTTGCGAATATCACAACATTACTAAATGCCTCCTTTGCAATCAATTTAAATATTTCAATAATCTTTTTACACACGAAACGAGTATAGGCGTGAAGGACTTTTTGAATTTTTCCCTCAACATAATATGTATATCCATCAAGAAAGATTTATCGCGAAATTTAAATCCCTCAAGGATTGACTCCGAGGTTTAGAGTTTTAAAGCCTAAAATTTCAAGTCTGTCCCTTCTAATAAAATAATGTCAGAAATTTCCCTCAATTTAAATTAAATCTCTCTAAAAGCATTCCTCTGATTTAAATCCTTTCCGAAGAACCTTGTCCACAATTTAAATCCCTCCAAAGAAGAACTAATTTCAATAACTCCTGAAAAAAATACCTATTTAAATCCCTCAAAAGGGATTTTCCCCCTTTGAATCCATCTTGACCACGAATACCCTCGTCTTGTGTATGACTAATTTAAATCCCTCCCGGAAAAAATTCCCTTTTTAAATCCCTCAACAGGGATTTTTCCCACTTTAAATTCGTCTTGACCACGAATACCCTCGTCTTGTGTATGACTAATTTAAATCCCTCCCGGAAAAATTTCCCATTTTATATCCCTCAAGAGGGATTTTTCCTTTTTAAATCCATCGTGACCACCGACTGACCTGTGAATAACGATGAGCTCTAAGCAAGGTCTCATGTATTTGGTACAATATTTTCAAAAATAAATTACAATTTATTTAAATAGACCCTTGCTTAAATTAGAAAAAAATGGAGTGAAAATTTGGGTCAAAAATCCTGTAAAAAAATAAAGAAGTTTATTTGGGTGTCCTGAACCAAGCGCTAACCAGGTAGACGAGCTAGCCAGCAAGATGACTAGCCTGGCTATACAGTCAGATGATAGTATTTCCCCTCTTTTGGTGAGCTAGCGCCTGTACTAAAAAAATTCGGACCGATTGCAATACTTTCTCATTACCTCGTATAGGTCCCGATTTTGAAAATTTGGACCGATTGCAATACTTTCATTACTAGTATAGCTCCGCTATACTGTAGTAATAGAAAGTAAAAATGAAGAAGTTTATTTGGGTGTCCTGAACCTAGCGCTTACAAGGTAGATGAGCTAGCAACCAAGATGACTACGCTGGCTATACAGTCAGATGTTAGTATTTCCCCTCTTTTGGTGAGCTAGCGCCTGTACTAAAAAAATTCGGACCGATTGCAATACTTTCTCATTACCTCGTATAGGTTCCCTATACGTAAGGGTAATAGAAAGTAAAAATAGGAAATTCAAAATCTTGAAAAGGGGAAATCACTTCCGTTTCCGAAAGGAAGAGAGAAAAACAATCAATAATTTATTGATGAGCTGCCCAGCGTCTGGGTTGCCATATGACACAGCATACAACTCAAACAGACATGTTACATTAAAATTAAATTGAAAAGATTAAAAAATAATAATAAAAATAAAAATTGGTGTAGGTGGTTGAGATTGTATCATCATTGCGGTGAGCAAACAGCTTTCCTGTTTAATGTCCGCTAAATAGACACAAGGAAATCTAATGTGTTCGTGTTTTACTTACTTGAGTTTGTTGCTTGATGCATATCTGGTGGTAGAAAGTTTGGCCGATTTAATATTGAGTATTAGATCGTTTCCAGGGACGGCAACGTGGATCTTTTTACTGGTAGCCTAGTTAATTTGTTGCCTGTTTGCCCTTTGATTTAATTTTTCTGTTATTTAAACTTGTTTGTTGCTTGTGTAATTTCTGGACACGAAAATATAATAATGACACAGCATACAACTCAAACAGACATGTTACATTAAAATTAAATTGAAAAGATTAAAAAAATAATAATAATAGTAAAAATTGGTGTAGGTGGTTGAGATTGTATCATCATTGCGGTGAGGAAACAGCTTTCCTGTTTAATGTCCGCTAAATAGACACAAGGAAATCTAATGTGTTCGTGTTTTACTTACTTGATAATATTGCTGGATCCAGTAGGTTGACTGGAAGGAACTACAGTGCCAGCACTCTCGTCTGCTGATTTGAGAACAACCTGCAGAGGATCTGTCAGTAAACTGTCCACCTAACAAACATAATATGTAGAGGGATTATTTTAGGGGTATAGTCATCTGTCAGTAAACTGTCCACCTAACAAACATAATATGTAGAGGGATTATTTTAGGGGTTTAGTCCCCTTCATTTGTTGCAGAGGGTCTGTCAGTAAACTGTCCACCTAACAAACATAATATGTAGAGGGATTACTTTAAGGGTTTAGTCCCCTTCATTTGTTATTTGTTTAGACTGCGGTTGTTTACCCATTGCCCATACCCCATTGCGATAGGTACCACCAACCTCCAGATCCGAAGCAAATGGCGCTAACCACTATACAACTGAGTTTAGCAAAAACGGACTATGCAAATAAAAAGAGACTAAAAAAAAAATCTCAAATTATTTGTGTTAAAGCACAGTTTTTTCACAACTTTTGTGGATATCACAGCACTACTAAATGCTTCCATTGCATTCAATTTCCATCTTTCCATCTATTTTTACACTGATCACTACTCAAATAAAGTAGCTCGATTGTCCCCACAAGGCTGAGTGCACCCCTAACTCCAAGCACAGAGCCGAAAAAACTTCTCCCGCCGGGACTCGAACCGGGGACCTCCGGCGTGCAAGACTAGTGTGATACCCACTTGGCCACGGAGACTACTAACTTTTTCGATTAGGCATGTTACCAAAAGCACTTTGTCCATGATTATGTCATTTTTCTATGAAAGTACTGTAAACTTTTACTATTACATAATCCTGGCTTTAGACTACCACACCTTGCTGGATGGAGCACCAATTGGATGACACCACTAGCTCCTCTCACCTAATTTGTCCATGACTGATTTGTTACAAATAAGTAAACAATCGAACTATCAACCTCCTGATTCAAGATCCACCACTAAACCACAGAGGTTAGCTGCGAAACATGGACTTTGATAACTAAGCAGGGTTTTGATGCTGTAAGCTGTAAATACCTATTTACATTTCTAACCTTGTATTCTCGAACCCATAAAATATACAAGACCTTCTATAGACTACTGGTGTAGAGGGACTTTTTGGACCTATTTCTGGAGGAAGATAAGTAATATTCTATGTAAAAACTTTAAAAAGAGACTATATTACCATGAGATCACTCCATAATAGGAACAGCTGACTTTTGACCAGGGGTAAAGACTCGGTCAGTTTGGGATCATAGGTTTGGGCGAACCAGCCCAGTATGGGATGCCAAGTGGTGAGATTAGACTGCTTGTTGGACACATACTCTTGTAGCATGGAGAGAAGCCGCGTAAGTACAACCTGGATAATAAATAAATAAAATGGGGTTAAAAACAAAATTCCTTGTTCATTAGTAAGCATGCCCATCCCGTATGTCCGTCATCGGATCGGTGATAAGAGACACAATAATTCCCATTTAGGTGCTGGGTCAACACGAGAACACGTAACCCGTAGAAATATTTGTCATCGAAAATTACTTTTGTTATGGAAAACCCTTTGAATATAATTGTATACCTACCTACCCTTACAACTTGGGCCGGCCATTCACTATCAGGTAAACCTGACAGGCGCACCTGATTGACGAATGGAGGGTAAAACCCCCCTTACTAAGGACCTTAACATTTATACACTGACAAGAAATCCATAAAATTAAATAAAAAAGAAAAGAAGACATAATCAAACTTACAGTATAAAGAGGAAACTTGACTTCCTTCATGTGGCTGTTGAGCTGTAGATAGGACAAGTGTATCAGATTGCCTATCATGCACAGCACATAGTTCCCCTCCAGTTTGTTGAAGATGTGCTGGGCTTCCTCCTGGTTACTCAACACTTCCAGACATCGCTTCAGTACTTCCTCGTTCTCAAACTGTTTCAAGCACTGCAAAAAAGGTTTGATGATAGTTTGCTAGTGTTTTCCTCCAATATTTAATAGGTTTATCTGTTTGATAGGTACTATAAGAACGGAGGATAAAGGGTACTGTAACAACGAAATCAAAGAGAGGAGGACAAAATGGAAGAAAGCCAACTGTTCCGAAAACTAACGAACGGGAATCGAACCCGCGACCTAGCAATGGAGCAGTTGCAAAGGGGTAAAAATTATTAATAAATGGTCGATTCCTACGTACAAAGTAGTGAAAATTTCAAATCTGAGGTTAAAACTCCGAAAAAATAACTGTAAAAGGTCGAAAATTCAATTTTCATTTTCCGTTCCAATGAAAGAGTTCAAAGATGTGTGATGTCAGACTTCAGGCAGTTGCCTCGCTAGGTAGCGCCACTATGCAAGCGCGCTTGCAGAGGAGCAGAAAGAAATGCACAGAAACGTCTGCGCACAAACAGATTAATGTGTTGCCTGCAATGGAGCTTTGCTCGGGACATTTGAAGTGAGGTCATCGCCTACGGGAGCATAATTATGCCATGACATCAAAGTTTACGATTTACTGGTATTTTTTAAATCGATTTATTCACATGCTTACTTGTTAATCAACAAGCTATTTTTTGACGATTTTTTGACAAAGGTCATCGGACTTCCCAGTTGAAGTGGACTGTATAAACTTACATGATATAATGAGTCATCAAATCACAGAACAGAATCAGCGTGTTGAACTCGGGACTCATGGCTTTGGGATTCACAGAGAACAGTTCGAGGAGACTTTTCATCCCGCACATTGGACCTAGAGAGACGAAGAACTTCCACAGCTGAGACAGGATGCTATCCCGATAGCAAAGACCTGAAATGAATAGATCAGTTGCGGTTACTTGGGTGATGTTTCAAAGTCATAGAGCAGGAAAAATGAGGACCAACGGAAGCCTATATCACCAAAGATTGGAAAATAGATCAGTTGCGCTTACTTGGGTGATGTTTCAAAGTCATAGAGCAGGAAAAATAAGGACTAACGGAAGCTTACTTGGGTGATGTTTCAAAGTCATAGAGCAGGAAAAATGAGGACCAACGGAATTTTTCTTTTTCTTCTACGATGCATACTTGGGTGATGTTTCAAAGTCATAGAGCAGGAAAAATGAGGACCAACGGAATTTTTCTTTTTCTTCTACGACTCTTCTAAATTTCGAGATAAATCGATTTAAAAAATACCGCTAAATCGTGAACTTTGACGTCACGGCATACGCTCCCGTAGGCGATGACGTCACATCAAATGTCCCGAGCAAAGCTCCCTTGCAGGCAACGCATTAATGTGTTTGTGCGCATACGTTTCTGCGCAGTTCTTTCTGCTCCTCCGCCAGCGCGCTTGCATACTGGCGCTACCTAGCGGACGAAAAAAACAACTGCGTAAAGTCTGACGTCACACAGATTTAAACTCTTTCATTAGAACGGAAAATAAAAATTGAATTTTCGACCTCTTTTACATTTATTTTTTCGGAGTTTTGACCTCGGATTTGGATTTTTCCCAACTTTTTACATAGGAATCGACCATTTAAAAATAACTGTAAAAGGTCGAAAATTCAATTTTCATTTTCCGTTCCAATGAAAGAGTTCAAAGATGTGTGACGTCAGACTTCAGGCAGTTGCCTCGCTAGGTAGCGCCACTATGCAAGCGCGCTTGCAGAGGAGCAGACAGAAATGCACAGAAACGTCTGCGCACAAACAGATTAATGTGTTGCCTGCAATGGAGCTTTGCTCGGGACATTTGATGTGAGGTCATCGCCTACGGGAGCATAATTGTGCCATGACGTCAAAGTTTACGATTTACTGGTATTTTTTAAATCGATTAATCTTGGAATCTAGAAGTCATAGGAGAAAAAGAAAAATTCCGTTGGTCCTCATTTTTCCTGCTCTATGACTTTGAAACATCATCCAAGTAAGCACAACTGTTCTATTAAAACGTAAGCCATTTGGCCTAGTATAGAGAGGTAGGATATGACTCTGAGTAGTTCTGTGAGGGTAAAGGGACTTTTCAGTCTCATCCTAGAAGTGTAAATGAGGTACATTCTATTTTATTCTATCTTCCATTTAGCCATTTGTCTTACCAGAGGAGCATTCTGTTCCAAATGTTTCATAAGGGCGGGTACACACAGGATATGCGTTAGGAAGTTATGGATGAGTTTATCAGATAACCCCGATGAGATCAGAGGACGAGTAGCCAGTGTAATAACACCAGACAGGGCTACATTTTTCAGGGTGATCTTACTTCGCATCAGTCCTTTCATTAGAATATCCTGGGAAAGAAAGAAATAGGGAGGTAATTTAATTTTTAAATCTCAAAGCATTTCTGGTAAAAGATTTTTTTTACAACTTGTGCAG
>NW_007379775.1:0-9691 GCF_000475195.1 Diaphorina citri | reverse complement strand
TGTTTTTTTTTTTTTTTTTTTTTTTTTTTTTTTTTTTTTTTTGTAGTAGTAGTAGTAGTTGTGAGTTAAAACAGACTATATTTATGTAGTAGGTACTCATATCAAACAATAAACTAACTCTAGAAGCCTAAAGGCCTATCATATCTCAATACATAAACACAACCTCAAGTAGGTATATAGATTTAGTCCATTTTTCCAACCTTCCCAAACACTTACAATATTTGCTGTCTAATATTTCTCTTGGCGAGCCATTTTCTAGCATGGGACTGTATCAAAATAATGCTGTCCTCTTTCTTCTTGGCATGTTCCCGTTCGAGTCTGGCTGCTTTTGTTTTCTCCAGAAATGTTGTCCTGTCATTTTCTGTGTCATACATTGTGAAATCTGAAAGGAATAAAAATAAATGTTAAATAATTTAAAGGTGGTAATTTAAAAGCTAGCTGTATTGAATTCCAAATTACACTTGGAAAAAAAACACTTGTAACATCTGTACAATCCTCCAAGGTAAAATTTAATCTTCCTGTAATTTTCAGGGTCAGTGTCAAATTAAAAGTAACTTACAATCATTAGAATCTTACCAACTGACAGACCAAATTTCAAATTGATGTTTTTTATTAGGTGACTTCACCCCAGTGTTTTATATGGCTAGCCCAAACTTACCCTATGACCAAGGAATTCAAAGTGAAATATAACTACATGGGTGTTTTATTCGTGTTTCACAGAGAGAATCAGAATGGACACTTGTGAAAAGTCTTGGAATTCAAAGTGAAATATAACTACATGGGTGTTTTATTCGTGTTTCACAGAGAGAATCAGAATGGACACTTGTGAAAAGTCTTTTTATTTACTGAACATTCTTGGAACACCTACAGCTTTTGTTCTGTTATCAGCAAAGAGCAAACTGACTTTAATCTAGTATTTTTTATGCGTGAACGGTAACTCAATGGATTTTGATCAATAATGTATTATTAGCCATATCAAGGAATAGCAAAATTAATTTTAAATTGAAATTTTCATTATCACTTTATCAAAATTTTGATTTCTTGTTTATTTTTTTTTTCTCCAATACTCCAATGTTGCCGGATGTCAGCTTGTACTGTAGTTGGTAGTTGCCTAAGGCCGTTGTTATGAACATATTTATAATTTTTACCCATTTGCAACTGCTCCATTACAAAAGAATCAAAATTCAAAGTCAATATAGGTACTATATGTATATGAGTCTCTTATATCCCTATGAAAGAGAACTATATCCTTAGAGAAAGCAACAGATATACTTGAAAGAAAAAGACAACTGTCGGACAGCAAAAAGAAAATCCTATAAGATTTTTTTTAAAAAAGAAAAGAATGTCATGAGCCTGAGTTGTTTCCTCCTACATAAACTTTAGCTATTGTGTTAAGGTTTTAGACGAGGATAATTCAGCTCGAAGTACATTGTGCTTGTGATGAAATTACCATTATTAAGACCTCCTAAAGAAGAAGCAAATTAATCTGAAGAGTCTAAAGTAAATGCTTCGGTTTTACCTCGGTATCGCGCTTGCTTGTCACGCAGAAGACTCTGGGCCAAACATCGCCAAAAAAAAGCATCTTCTTTCGACTACGAGTTTCCTGTCCTACCTTGGAAGCTAGCGGTTCCAATGTAGAAAAAAATGCTTTCTAGTATAGAGAGGTAGGATATGACTCTGAGTAGTTCTGTGAGGGTAAAGGGACTTTTCAGTCTCATCCTAGAAGTGTAAATGAGGTATATTCTATTTTATTTTATCTTCCATTTAGCCATTAGTCTTACCAGAGGAGCATTCTGTTCCAAATGTTTCATAAGGGCGGGTACACACAGGATATGTGTTAGGAAGTTATGGATGAGTTTATCGGATAACCCGGATGAGATCAGAGGACGAGTAGCCAGTGTAATAACACCAGACAGGGCTACATTTTTCAGGGTGATCTTACTTCGCATCAGTCCTTTCATTAGAATATCCTGGGAAAGAAAGAAATAGGGAGGTAATTTAATGTTTAAATCTCAAAGCATTTCTGGTAAAAGATTTTTTTTACAACTTGTGCAGATATCACAGTAGGGTGGCAAGTTCAAAGCGCCACCTGGCCTATATGTATTAGCAGTTGTTTCATTGCTACAAAATAAAAATGGCAATAAAACAATTGTCTTGAAAAAAGAAAGCAGAGTTTCAATAATTTTCGGTATTTTACCTTCAACACAGAGTAGAATCCTTTACTGTACAAGTGGCCCATGAAGTTGTGGCACAGCTGATCCAGCGAGATCAATATAGCATTGTTATTCTTCAGCAGACTCCAAGTGTTAGTTGACGTAAATAGAGTTTCAATAATTTTCGGTATTTTACCTTCAACACAGAGTAGAATCCTTTACTGTACAAGTGGCCCATGAAGTTGTGGCACAGCTGGTCCAGCGAGATCAATATAGCATTGTTATTCTTCAGCAGACTCCAAGTGTTAGTTGATGTAAACGACACCAGAGTGTGCAGCAGCACAAGAACATTCTTCATATCCGCTGAGTCAATCTTGCTGTCACTCAAATATAGACAGCATTTCCATAAGATGTTCTTGATGTGTGCTATCCAGGTCTGAGTGTGTTCTTTGATGAGAAACACTCCGATGTAGGAGAGAGAAGGGGATTTTGAGTCCAGACTGGCATTGATGTACCTGGAAAATGAGAATGGGTACAAATTATAGGAGTTGGGTATTTGTCAATCTCAGTGTTAGCACAGTGGGCTTTGAATCTGGAGGTTGGTGGTTCAAGTCCAAGACAAGTCATGAAATTTAGTGTAGTGTATTTAGTGGGAAACAATATTTGTGACAAGCAGTTATGCTTGAGACAATAAAATTCCTATAGGAGTTGGGTCACTTAAACTTATTAGGTCATTTTACCTCTGGCTTCCCAATATTTACCTACAATGTCATTGCTGGCTTCCAAGGCAGGACAGGAGTTCAGGTGAACTGAGGAGGTAGTGTAGTGTACTTCTCCGGAGGTAGTGTAGTGTATTTAGTGGGAAACAACATTTGTGACAAGCAGTTATGCTTGAGACAATAAAATTCCTATAGGAGCTGGGTCACTTAAACTTAAACATGAATGTACTATTCATGTTTAAGTATTTGGGGCAATAAAAAAAACTCAGATAAGTCCATACCTATTCCTTTAAGCACAGCTTTGCTCTGTTCTCTTACCTACAGAGGTACTCAAATCTAGTTTTATCTTCTTCTTTATTCCAAATCCAAAGAAACTTTTTTGCCAGTTGGTAGATTTGCTTGCAACATTTGAGTTCTGTATTTTCATGTATGAGTTCATCAAATTCTTTCCTGGAAACAAAATAAATAAGATATATTGAAAAGTGAAGCAATCAACAGATTTGCTTTATTCAAGTAGTTGTGAGTTAAAACAGACTATATTTATGTAGTAGGTACTCATATCAAACAATAAACTAACTCTAGAAGCCTAAAGGCCTATCATATCTCAATACATAAACACAACCTCAAGTATTTAGATTTAGTCTATTTTTTCCAACCTTCCCAAACACTTACAATATTTGCTGTCTAATATTTCTCTTGGCAAGCCATTTTCTAGCATGGGACTGTATCAAAATAATGCTGTCCTCTTTCTTCTTGGCATGTTCCCGTTCGAGTCTGGCTGCTTTTGTTTTCTCCAGAAATGTTGTCCTGTCATTTTCTGTGTCATACATTGTGAAATCTGAAAGGAATAAAAATAAATGTTAAATAATTTAAAGGTGGTAATTTAAAAGCTAGCTGTATTGAATTCCAAATTACACTTGGAAAAAAAACACTTGTAACATCTGTACAATCCTCCAAGGTAAAATTTAATCTTCCTGTAATTTTCAGGGTCAGTGTCAAATTAAAAGTAACTTACAATCATTAGAATCTTACCAACTGACAGACCAAATTTCAAATTGATGTTTTTTATTAGGTGACTTCACCCCAGTGTTTTATATGGCTAGCCCAAACTTACCCTATGACCAAGGAATTCAAAGTGAAATATAACTACATGGGTGTTTTATTCGTGTTTCACAGAGAGAATCAGAATGGACACTTGTGAAAAGTCTTTTTATTTACTGAACATTCTTGGAACACCTACAGCTTTTGTTCTGTTATCAGCAAAGAGCAAACTGACTTTAATCTAGTATTTTTTATGCGTGAACTTACAGACGGTAACTCAATGGATTTTGATCAATAATGTATTATTAGCATTATCAAGGAATAGCAAAACTGGTTTAATTATTAATTTTAAATTAAAATTTTCATTATCACTTTATCAAATATTAAAATTTTGATTTCTTGTTTATTTTTTTTCTCCAATACTCCAATGTTGCCGGATGTCAGCTTGTACTGTAGTTGGTAGTTGCCTAATGCTATTTATGCTCCTCGGAGTATTATATTTTTTTTTTTTTACTTTTTTTAACATACCTTGACAGTGGCGTAGCGTCCATGTAGGGCGTATATGGCGGCCATACACTCTAAATTTACTCAAATACCTTTAAATATTGACTTTAAATATTTATGAAGAAGCATGTGCATGACTTATGTAGTAATGTGCATGGTGATGGAAATTAGTGCCCTACACGCCTTACACTTGACTTTAGACCGCGCTACGCCACTGTTCTCCAATACTCCAATGTTGCCGGATGTCAGCTTGTACTGTAGTTGGTAGTTGCCTAATGCTATTTATGCTCCTCGGAGTATTATATAATTATGCTCCTTGGAGTACCTATGTATACATTTTTGTTTTACTTTTTTTAACATTCCTTGATAGTTGATAGCAAGCTGAATCCACCAGTTTCCAATATTCCAATGGCACTGAAGCAATTTTGTGCTTGGTTCTCATTCGGTTGGGTCACCATCATCACAGCCGTATCCAAGATTTTTTCGAGGATCAGGCCTGAAAGTCCCAGAAGTCCAAAGTAATGTACCGCGGGGAAAAGCAATGCTCCAAATTTTCTTAGTCTGGCCTACAAAGGAGAGAAATGAAGGTCGAGGGTGGAGGACCGCCCCCCCCACCTAAATTTAATACGGCCCTGACCACCATCGATCGGGTTTTATGCTCGGTTTGTCAAAAGGCAACATTGTTTTATGCTCTGACCTGACTGGCGACTGGCCCAAACGGCAACGCTGTAAAGTAAACTTTCGTCCGTTATGAAAATTTAATTTAAATCTAATTTATCAATAAAAAATAATTAAAATTAGTTAATTAATCCCAATAATCCCATTCAGTAATTACATTTAAGTTGTACTACGTTCTACCGGTTGACATCTCCAAAAAATACTGTAAGTACACACCAATGGAGAAGAAAAAAGCACTGTTAAAATTTCAGAAGGATCCTAACGAAGTAGAGACCTACTTGAAACAGCAAATTGGGCAATTCAATGCCCACAAAAACAAAATCCTGGAGAAAATAGATGAATTATATGACATGAACCAGGAAACTTTCGATCTGAGACAGCAGTTGAACAGGAGAAATGAGCAGTTGTTTGAGGTTAAAAGTACCATCAGTAATCTACAGGTGAGTGGAAGAGATTGATATTGATCTCCAAAAGGGCCCTTTTAGGTCCTTCAAAGGGTTGCTAAAGGCTGGGAAGAATTCAGCGCAGTTGTTTGAGGTTAAAAGTACCATCAGTAATCTACAGGTGAGTGGAAGAGATTGATATTGATCTCAAAAAGGGCCCTTTTAGGTCCTTCAAAGGGTTGCTAAAGGCTGGGAAGAATTCAGCAAAAGCAGTTGTTTGAGGTTAAAAGTACCATCAGTAATCTACAGGTGAGTGGAAGAGATTGATATTGATCTCAAAAAGGGCCCTTTTAGGTCATTCAAAGGGTTGCTAAAGGCTGGGAAGAATTCAGCAAATGTCCTTTGGGTGTTACATCAACAATTTGCCAAATTTAATTAAAATCAAATTGTTCCCGATCTTGAGAGTTTCAGAAAAAATGGTTTCTAGACACTTGTTGATTATGGGGCATGGAGGGGGTCTGCAGGTATATTTAATGAACCCAAAAGTAGTAGAAACAATAAGTAATTCTGCATCTGCCTACAATTTATATTCAAAACAAATACCTATGTGATAGGTACAAAATATGTATGGAGTGTACTGGGGGCATGCAAACATCGAGAGTTTGAAGCACCACCCAGTTTATTTTTTACTTGAAATTAAATTAAACTCACTTTGTCCAATAAATAACTTAAAGTAGTAGAAACAATAAGTAATTCTGCATCTGCCTACAATTTATATTCAAAACAAATACCTATGTGATAGGTACAAAATATGTATGAAGTGTACTGGGGGCATGCAAACATCGAGAGTTTATTTTTTACTTGAAATTAAATTGAACTCACTTTGTCCAATAAATAACTCTTGATCTCCCTCTTTCCTTACAGTTTGCATTGATGCAGCAACAAGATCAGAATCTGAGTTTACTCAAGGAAAATGATGAGCTAAGGTTGAGGCTGCTTGACTACCAGAAGAAAGTTCAAATTCTCATGGCATATGCCAAAATACCCGATGATTTCCCCATCCTAAGTCTGGTGAAGAGTAATAAATCTGGCATTGTTGTGGAGAGAAAAATACCAAGGAAACCTGTACCAAAAACAGGTGGGTTGACATCTTTAAATAGGGTATCACCAAAACATATCATTAGAAAGTAAAGAAACCCAAAGTATGTAAGAAAATGGTGGTAAAATATTCTAGCACTTGGTACATAACTTGGTACTTGAAAAAGAACTCTTTTTTTCTTTACAGACTCCCAAAAATCATCCTCAACAACCAAGCCAAACCAAGACACTCCTGTGTGTAAATGTACAGTACACAGCAACTTAGACCCACCCTATGCTATCTGCAGTACCTGTGGCAAATACATCAAGAACACAGACACCACTAACAGTTCAGACAGTGAATCCAATTTCATATCAAAATCTCAAACCAATGCCTGCAAATCCCGGACTTTTTCTCAAAGTTACTCAGGGAAAACTACTTTGAAACAATTTGAATCAGATGTGAAAAATGGTGATTTTATCAACGACATTGACCAGGCTAATCTGATAATCCTCTCACTGAAATCACAACTGCACGAGATGAAATACAACTATGACAAACACATTGACCTGCTTGTTCAAGATATGAAACTTCAGCAAGAAGAGCACAAGATTCACATTGATAACTATTCGTCGGACTGTGACTATTACAATACGTATGTGAAGAATGTACATCGGGTGTTGTACAGGTATTTGTACGAGGACATGTGCTCGACACATGTGGAGACAAGCTATCTGAGCGACTTGTACAAGTATATGATTTGTGTGCACAAGTGTAGACAACTGCTGGGTAAGTTGAAAGTTAGCTTGATAGCTCATTTTTATTAGAAGAAGAAGAAGAAGAAGTCTGAGCGACTTGTACAAGTATATGATTTGTGTGCACAAGTGTAGACAACTGCTGGGTAAGTTGAAAGTTAGCTTGATAGCTCATTTTTGTTAGAAGAAGAAGAAGAAGAAGAAGAAAATGAAATAAAATTAATCTATGTGCTAAACATTGATGACGATTTTCATAAAGAATTGACAGACTGAAAGTTCTGGTGACAAACTAAAGAATTAATAATTTGGTGCTATATTTTAAACTGCTTCACTATGACTAAAGAGTCCCTTTGACCCAGAAGTAGACAAGTCTCTAGCTTATACCGTTCCCTGAGGCATTCTCTACCACCTAAATCTTTGAGCTCTATTAATAATCCGAGCTAGGTTTATTTCATCATTTTCTCATTTCTAGGTGACAAATTCCCCCAATGTATCAAACAGAATCTTTGAGCTCTGTTAATAATCCGAGCTAGGTTTATTTCATCATTTTCTCATTTCTAGGTGACAAATTCCCCCAATGTATCAAACAATACCTGACACCCACCAACACAATCGACCCCACGCCTCCCGAAGTTATGAAAACTCAACTGGATTCTCTCCTCAAACAACTCCAGAAGTACAAACAGGCCAACCTTTCCCTCAACCTTCAGCTGAGCTCGGAGAAAATCAAGCAACAGGAGAATCTCCTTGCTATGAACGCGCGATTCGAGTTGTATAAAAGGAAATATGATGAGCTGGTGGAAAGGAAGAATCGGGACAGTAAAGTGTGGTCGAAACAGAACGATGCGTTGATACGGGAGTTGAATGAGCTGAAACGAATATCTGCGTAGCGTAAGGATTTTCAAGGTACCTAAAGTATTTTATTATATTCGGTTGGGTCACCATCATCACACCCGTATCCAAGATTTTTTCGAGGATCAGGCCTGAAAGTCCCAGAAGTCCAAAGTAATGTACCACGGGGAAAAGCAATGCTCCAAATTTTCTTAGTCTGGCCTACAGCAAAGGAGAGAAATGAAGGTCGAGGGTGGAGGACCGCCCCCCCGCCCCATCTAAATTTAATACGGCCCTGACCACCATCGATCGGGTTTTAAGCTCGGTTTGTCAAAAGGCAACATTGTTTTATGCTCTAACAGAACGATGCGTTGATACGGGAGTTGAATGAGCTGAAACGAATATCTGCGTAGCGTAAGGATTTTCAAGGTAAAGTATTTTATTACTATCGAATACATCCAGTTTATTTATTTGATAATAATCAGCACAATATAGGTTGTGCTCGTCAACTTCTTGGTTATTTGCACCCCGTAAAGGTAAGTAATGCAAAGTATGTTTGTTGTTATTTTGAGGTTTGACAGGGGAAACTGTAACTGCTAAGGTGTTATCATCCCGAAAGCAAAGAGAGAAGGAAGACATTGACAGGGGAAAGCCAGCCGTTCCAAGAGCGAACGTTATCTGTTTAGGATAAAATCCGCCCCGAGCGGGAATCGAACTCGCGACCTAACACTTACAAGGTAGACGCGCTACTTAGTACTAACTAGGCTGTCTTCAGCAAGTGAAATCAAATTATTTATTTATTATAATTTTTATTGTACATTATACAGGGTGGTTCGTGATTTGCGAACCAGGCTTATATCTCAGAAACGGCTGGGAATTAAGGAATGAAATAAACGGCATCATGTAGATGAAATTTTGATGATTAAAATGGCTTTTTGATGATTAAAATTTGATGATTAAAATCATACTCCGAGGTAACAAAAGACCCAGTAATAATTCTAATAAGAAAGGTGGAAAACTACCTGGGTATAGGTAACACCATGTCTTTCCAACCTTTCAAAACTAATTAACCTATTGGGTACTTTTTATGTTGAACACCTATCCTAAACTAGGTTAGGTTATGTTGTGTTTGTTTACATTTGCTTAGGTAGGGATCTGGCACAGGGGAGCGTGTTGAGGACGAGATTTTTGTGGGAATTTTGCTATAAATCCCACCATTAAAAAAAATACCCTGAGGACGAGTGAAATTACATGGGATTTTTGTAGGTAGGTAAATAGGTATGTAGATGTAGGTAAATAGGTATGTAATCTATTAGTTTCGATTTTTTTTTTTACATGGTTTTACTTAATTTTTTTACATGGGAAAAAGTGTGGTAATGGTAATGGACGATTTCGACCGTAAAATCTCCAATTAAAGTTTAGTAAAATGCACCCATTGCTTACACTGTTTACTCAGGTCAGGTCTTAGGTATAGGTAGTTTTAGGTAGGTACATATTATTTACACTCTGTATCGTCGCAAGGGCCAGCCGTTAGCGCGTTGTACTAGCA
>NW_007379774.1:42502-43975 GCF_000475195.1 Diaphorina citri | reverse complement strand
ACATTGTGCCAGGCCAAGTTCCAGTAAGCACGCCTGCATTCGCTTCACAACTAAATTATTTCTCTCGAAGTGATGATTAACATTTTTGTGTGAGTTCTTGGTTATTAGTCAAGTCCGACCCAAAAAGTAATAAAACTCAGAGTTTTGGGGCCCATCTTGATATCTCTTGAAGATGCCAATGTTTGTATAAAATGTATAAATAGATATCAACTCCACTCTTTATCATCATCTTCGTAAAAAAGAGTTCTTGGTTATTAGTCTGGTCCGACCCAAAAAAGTTTTTGTGCCCATCTTTATACCTTTTGAAGATGCCAATGTTTGTATAAAATGTATAAATAGATATCAACTCCACTCTTTATCATCATCTTCGTAAAAACTTCAAGTAATTGTTGTTTCCCCAACTTAGTACGTACTTACTTGAAATTAAGTTTTAATCAATTAAAATATTTATAAAATGGTTTTGTACTATTATCATTTAGTTTTACCTACATATCATAAATTAATAAATAGGTAATAATCATTATATCAATAGTTTACATAAGCTTAGATAGATAATTTTTGTATACATAACAGAATTTCTATGTAAATTCAAGATAAATCTCAGCTCGCGAGTAACAACCAGCTTTTAATAAAACTGATTAAGTTCAAATCATTTTATTTAAATCCAAGCATGGTAAAGTTATGGTAGATAATATGTAGGTATCTACTACTGCGAGTAGGTACCAGATTTAGGTAAACTGCTAAACCCGATGGATAGAAAAATGTGAGTTTCTCGAAACATATCAATATTACCAATGTTTACTCAGACGTAAATATATCAAAAAAATAAACCCTAGTTAAACCTTAGACCTGCCTCGCGGGTCGGGTATGTAATGTTTCAGAGCCGAGTTTTACCTTGTGATGATGATTTTGTTAAAATATTGCGTTTAGGTTTTTTAATGTGTACTTATATGGTTAATAGCCGGTTGTAAAGTTGAAATACGGCAGAATTTTTATGTCCCTTTAGTTCCCGATCAACGGTTATCAAAGCTGCTTGCAACCGGCCCCTGGACTTGTAAATAAAACTATTGTTTAGGTACCTTACTAAGTTACTACTACTACACGTAAATTAAAATTAATTAATAATAATAATTTTATTAAATTATTAAACGATTGTGTTTTGTTTTGTAGATATCATCTTTATACAAATACCTACCTAATAGATATAAATATAAACGAAATATATCACTTCCTCCTACCCAAATTGTTTGTTTTCAAAAGATTCCTTCAACCAACTTCATCTGTAGTGTAGTTATAGGGATACATAGCTATGTTTGATGAAAATAGGTTGATAAAATGAAATATGTGATGCGCAATACAACTTGTAGGTAATTGAATCTCTTCATTATTCATTAATTACATGGACATACCCTTAAGCCTGATTCACACTATAGTGCCAGTCAAGGTCCAGTCACGGTCCGGTAACGGTCCGAT
>NW_007379774.1:5296-40375 GCF_000475195.1 Diaphorina citri | reverse complement strand
CCCCCCCCCCCATCTGCCTCTTTTTGTGTGAATAATTACAATATTCATTCCACTCTTTCCATTATTTTGTGCTGGGAGTGGAAAAAAAAGTAAAAATGCAAATAGGTATCTCTCTCTCCGAGACATTTTAAAACAAAAGTGACAGTGTGACATTGAAACGGAGGGAGAAAGGTAGAAGGAAACATAAAGCGAAATAGACTGGAAGGAAAGAGAAATCCCGTAGTATGCCTCTCATCAGATGGGCGAGAAGAGACACAATACTTCCCATTTAGGTGCTGGGTCAACACGAGAACACCAGAAAGATCGAGGTATTTCTGTCAGCCTGGTTAGCTTGGAGGGTAGCGCGTCTGCCTTCTAAGCGTTAGGTCGCGGGTTCTATTCCCGCCTGGCTGGCTTTCTCCTATCCTGTCTTTCTTCTCTCTTCGCTTTCGGGAAGATAAGACCTTAGCGGTTACAGGTCCCTCTATTTTTTATCGCTTTGTGGCGTTATTGGTGACAAAAACTGCAACACCTAGCCACATCAAAGAGTCCCTTTTATCATGTAGGTATGTATCTATGTATACCATCTATATGGTACTCCAAAACACGACATAGGTACATATTCGTATATTCTGCCACGTCCTCTACAAAGTTATTTCTGCTAATGCTAAAGGGTTCTGGAATTTATAAAATACCACGGAAACTAGGATGCCTGGGACGTTTAGACATATTGACTTCGACAAAGCATTTGACAGGGGAACAAAATAATATTAAAAGAAGCGAAAAAGGGTTACTTTTAGACCGAGAGACTGGAAGTCGGGAACTTTTTCCGCCACGCACGTTCGAGCGGTCTGACAGACCTGGATTGGCGAGACAGTCAGGGTCTGAGTGGCTAGCCCAAAACTACTTTGACCGTACTTGATGGAGCGTGATTAGGGGTTAGTAAAAGAAGTCCTTGGCTTAGAACTAACTAGTGTATAGTAAATAAGATTAGTCATCAGTTGGGTGATTCTTCAGTAGTTGTTATTTTATTTTCGATCCTAATAAAGTTCAAATACAAATCCCTGTTCCAGAAGGTTACTAGGCAAGAGTCTGGACCACTAGACCACAGAGACAGGCTACTTTTGTTTCTTGTCAAGAATTTTGTGGTCAAATTACTATCTGAAGGCTGCCTTCTACACCATCATATAAAACTTTTCAATATGGTTTTTGTAGAAGTAGAAGCTTGACCCGTCCTCTAGGGCTGCTTGCACCTACACCTAAGCCTCGGAGTAGGCTTTGTGTGTATGCTTCAAGATGTTACTTTAATTGGAAGAAAAAATCAGCTTTCTAATGCCGTTCAATACTCCAAAGGATATTCAGGTGTCGCGGGACTTTTTCAACACCGTGTATTATCTTTTTAAACACGCTGTACTCCATTAGCAGGAAAATATGACCGGTAGTCCCCAGGCATGGAGGTGTAAATACAGCTCTGTTGCCATGCCTACCCTAAGTACTCGCCTAATCCGATCCTGGGAATTATAGCATCACGAAAATATAATGACAACTTGCCTCCTTCCTTTCTCTTCCTCCTTCCTCTTTTCACCTCCACTTCTTTCTCTTGCTCTCCTTTTTTCTCTCCTCCACATCCTCTCTTCTTTTCCTCCTTCACTTTTAGCTTTCTCTCTTCCACTCTTCTCCTTCTTTAACTTCCACTTTTCTCTTATTCTTTCCTCTCCTCTTTCTCCCTAATTCCCTCTCTTCTTCCTTTCCGTCTTATCTTCTTCCTCCTCCTCTTCTACTTTTTTCTTCGGCTTTCACTTCCACTTTTCTCTTCCTCTCTTGTCTGTCTACTTCACTTCCTGCTCCATCTCCCATCTCCACTTTCTATTCTCTAAGGATAGCCAGTACAATGAAATTGTCTTTTACAGGATTTTCTTCCTTTCTTCATAATATTTCTTCTTTTCTCAATTTTACTTTCATGATTTTCAATTCTCTTTAGACTTAGCTGTCTTTTCCTTCCAGCACCTCCATTGGCTTGTGAAATATTTCGTCACATCATCGATTGTGTCTGGTTACACAATTTTTACTTTTTTTCCTGTCTTTTCCTCTTCCTTTTCAACTTGTTTTCATTTTGTTACAAGTTTTTTTAAACCATGATTTTCAATTCTCTTTAGACTTAGCTGTCTTTTCCTTCCAGCACCTCCATTGGCTTGTGAAATATTTCGTCACATCATCGATTGAGTCTGGTTACACAATTTTTACTTTTTTCCTGTCTTTTCCTCTTCCTTTTCAACTTGTTTTCATTTTGTTGCAAGTTTTTTTAAAATTGTTTTCGACAACTTTTGTGAACTATCGATTTGGCCTTTCCAGTTCTCCCTCTCTTTATCGTTGTCTAGTCATTCGAGTGCTTTCTATCAGCCCGGTTCCCACTATCCGTTCAGGTACTCCAGTCACAGTACGTTCGACGAACGGTCAAATTACAAGCTATTAGATGGGAGTATGATTAGAACGGCAGATGTGAATGCTCGAATTTCTTTTGTGAACTATCGATTTGGCCTTTCCAGTTCTCCCTCTCTTTATCGTTGTCTAGTCATTCGAGTGCTTTCTATCAGCCCGGTTCCTACTATCCGTTCAGGTACTCCAGTCACAGTACGTTCGACGAACGGTCAAATTATAAGCTATTAGATGGGAGTATGATTAGAACGGCAGATGTGAATGCTCGAATTCAAATTCCTGTATTGCCGTCCACTCACGCCCCTAGGTTGTCAGAACGTGTGTGTTGGAAAAAACTTCAGTCTTTAGACCGAGAGACTGGAAGTCGGGAACTTTTTCCGCCACGCACGTTCGAGCGGTCTGACAGACCTGGATTGGCGAGACAGTCAGGGTCTGAGTGGCTAGCCCAAAACTACTTTGACCGTACTTGATGACCGCTCTTCCGATCTAAAGTCCCCATTCAGTTCAAACCAGAGTCCTGGGATGGTATCCTTTTCTTGACCGGGGAGAGAGATGACCTGAACGGGGACTTTATGACGCTGCTCATCTTTGAGGGCTATGTCGAATTTAGGTAAGCTATCAAATAATAATATAGCCTTTATTTTTACATTAAAGCCCACGGCATCGGCATGAGATTAGGTAAATTAGCCAAAATTTGAAACTGGGTTTCAAATACGCTCATATTACCGTACGCCGTACCGTCCGTACGCTGATATTACCGTACGCCGTACCGTCCGTACTCTGATATTACCGTACCGTCCGTACGCTGATATCACCGTACGCCGTATCGTCCATACACTGATATTACCGTACGCTTATATTTCAGTACGCCGTACCGTCCGTACGCTGATATTACCGTACACCGTACCGTCCGTACGCTGATATTACCGTACACCGTACCGTCCGTACGCTGATATTTCCTTCATCACCCTCTATCTCCTCTCCCTATTTTCTCTTCTCAGTCTCTCGCCCTCAACTTTGTTTGCAATCTGAATTTGATCTCTCCCACAAGCACCTCATTCTCAGTCACACTCACCCACTCCTTATTTTTGTGTTGGTTGACCCCTCCTGTCTATTCCTTCAAGCACTTAGAGAGGTGGGGAAGAGGGAAGGACTTTTTCCCCTTAACTCCCTTACCTGTGTATTTCTCCTGTGTTTCTCCCTCGCTAGCTCCCTTATCTCTGTGCGATTCTCCCTACTCTCTATTTTCTCCCTCTCTGTCCCGTTTTTCCACTTTTCTCCCACTATTTCGCCCCTCAATGAAAATTCTGGTAGCCGGAAATGACCTGTGAGTAATGGCGCTGAAAAATTTATAAAATACCACGGAAACTAGGATGCCTGGGACGTTTAGACATATTGACTTCGACAAAGCATTTGACAAGGGAACAAAATAATAATATTAAAAGAAGCGAAAAAGGGTTGGTACGATGGGTTTGCGATATGTCTCAAAATTCAATAAAGGCAAGCGACGGAAAATTTTGCTGACTGGCAACAGTAAATTCACACTTTCTCTTTTTTTTTCTCCTCCTTTTTTGGCAGGGTTTGTTCTCAAGGATTACGTTCCGAGAGCCTGTGTTTGTGGGCGGTCGGGGTAACACCTCCGGATTGTCTGACAAACTGCCAACGGAGAAAGGGTTCAAAGGCTGCATCCGACATTTGGATATAAACGACCATTTGTACAACTTCAATGTGTCCCCTGGTGGTGATAGCTTGAAAGGCATTGACGTGGGTAAGTACGGTTGGAGTGGGGGTCTCCTCGTACTACTTCACAGATTGTTTATTTTTTCTCTTGTTGCGTGTTTCTTTAGATGACAAAACCTTTTACAGCAACAGTATAAATAAGGTGCTAGTATTTTGCTATGTACTCGTGTTTTTGCGTCCCACCTAGCCCTTCTTAGGCCAGCCACTCACTATCAGGTGTCAAGTATTCCTGATCAGGTGTA
Source organism: Diaphorina citri (assembly GCF_000475195.1). NCBI lineage: Eukaryota > Metazoa > Arthropoda > Insecta > Hemiptera > Psyllidae > Diaphorina > Diaphorina citri. Next base: position 35,978 of record NW_007379774.1, on the reverse strand, counting down.
CGTCTCAGTTCTTCCTGACAGTGAGTGCTGAGTGGCTGGCCTGAGATGAAAAAGTCGTCTATTTTGCTTTGTACTAGTGTTTGTGCATCCCACAATAGTGTTTCAGTGCCGTTTTTATTTCGTAACAATGAAACAACTGCTACATTACTTGTCATGTTGTACAAGAAACTATTTTGCAATGTCTCTCACGTTTTCAACTTTTCACAAGTTTTCAGCTCTGAACAATGTTTTCCCCCAAATGATCACACTTTTCTTCTACTATTTATTGACACGCTGTCAGTCTCCTCCTTCGTTTCTTTCTATCAGTCTTCTCCTTTGTGTGAAAAATTTTCCCTTTATATCAGTCATTGGACAAACCGTTCTTGAGATATTTTGTATACCACCTTTTCCCATTTAAACCTGTAGTACACACATACGTACGTACATAACGTACATACGTACACACGTACATACGTACATACGTACATACGTACACACGTACATACGTACACACGTACATACGTACATACATACGTACAGACCATGGGCTAAAAATCACTTTTTTGACATCAGGGGATCCCAAAACGGATATTTCCAACCATTTCCCGATTTTGAAAATTTGGACCGATTGCAATACTTTCATTACTAGTATAGCTCCGCTAAACTGTAGTAATAGAAAGTAAAAAATCTGGTGTGAACATCACACGACTTTCTATTACATTTGCAGAATACGTAAGTATTTGAAAAGAAATAGAAAATAAAAAAATGTAATAAAAGGGAAATTTGTTGACACAGGGGAGTATCGAACCCGCAACTTCTCAAATGTAAGTCAGAGAGTGCTAAAAGTAGCACCATTCGATTCCCCGTGAAAAATCACATGGGATCAACTATTCACTTGCTTATTTGGTAACGGTTCACAAATAAAAGAGAAATTTGTTGACACAGGGGAGTATCGAACCCACAACTTCTCAACTGTAAGTCAGAGAGTGCTAAAAGTAGCACCATTCGATTCCAAAAGATTACTTGAGATATTAGTTCTTCATTCGACTTTACTTTCTTTTCGCAGATATCAAGGCTTGGGGGAACAATACCTTTCCCTGTTGGACCTCACAATCGTCTTCAAGGCTATCGAACCCAATGGTATCCTCCTGTACAATGGACATAGGGCTGATGGCGTAGGTGACTTTATTGCTCTCTATCTGAACGACCGTTATGTGGACTTCACTTTCGATTTGGGCACGGGGGCTGCCACTCTTAGGTAAGGTGATCAAAGGTTTGTTGTATGTCTAGTAAATAAAGAAGTTGTGAAATTTTCAGAGGAATAATTGGTTTGAATATTGAATGGTACATATTGACCCAGGCAATAATTTCGCCCTTTATTTGTAATTTCTTGTACCTATTTGTGTACATTGAATTATAACCAATAAAGAGTCTAAATTGGTCAAATTTCGTGTAAACTAGTACAGGTAGGTACTTATCATTTTCCATAATAAAATACATGAAATAATTCCGTTCAATAGTAATTATCTAATTATTTCGTGTGTCCCAGGAGCTCGAACCCTATCTCGTTAGGCGAGTGGCGCAAATTACGTCTGACCAGGACCGGACGTCATGCCTATCTGCAAGTAGACCGGTTTCCCTCCTCGCAAATCCTGTCACCCGGGCCTTTCACCCAGCTATCTCTATCTCTGAGCCTATACCTCGGCGGAGTTCCTGACTACAACATCGTGTCGCCGAAAGTCAAAATCAAATCCTCGTTCATTGGGAAGTAGACCGGTTTCCCTCCTCGCAAATCCTGTCACCCGGGCCTTTCACCCAGCTATCTCTATCTCTGAGCCTATACCTCGGCGGAGTCCCTGACTACAACATCGTGTCGCCGAAAGTCAAAATCAAATCCTCGTTCATTGGATGTATTCAGAAGGTAAGAAAGGGAATTTGTTATTTTCTTTACTTTCACGCTAAGACCAGCCACTCACTATCAGGTACACCTGATCAGGTCCACCTGTCAGGTCTACCTGATGAGTTCACATACTATAAGATGGACCTGACAGGCGGACCTGTTCAGGCGTACCTTTCAGGTCTGCCTGTTAGTGAGTGGCCGTGGCCGGCTTAAGCATCAAGGTCATGTATGAAACATTTAAAACTGATAAATATTTTAATTGTCTATTTTCTAACAATTTATTATTTGATACATAACAGAATTTCTATGTAAATTCAAGATAAATCTCAGCTCGCGAGTAACAACCAGCTTTTAATAAAACTGATTAAGTTCAAATTAATCATTTTATTTAAATCCAAGCATGGTAAGGTTATGGTAGATAATATGTAGGTACCTACTACTGCGATTAGGTACCAGATTTAGGTAAACTGCTAAACCCGATAATACATAACAGAATTTCTATGTAAATTCAAGATAAATCTCAGCTCGCGAGTAACAACCAGCTTTTAATAAAACTGATTAAGTTCAAATCATTTTATTTAAATCCAAGCATGGTAAAGTTATGGTAGATAATATGTAGGTATCTACTACTGCGAGTAGGTACCAGATTTAGGTAAACTGCTAAACCCGATGGATAGAAAAATGTGAGTTTCTCGAAACATATCAATATTACCAATGTTTACTCAGACGTAAATATATCAAAAAAATAAACCCGATGGATAGAAAAATGTGAGTTTCTCGAAACATATCAATATTACCAATGTTTACTCAGACGTAAATATATCAAAAAAATATTTAGACCGAGAGACTGGAAGTCGGGAACTTTTTCCGCCACGCACGTTCGAGCGGTCTGACAGACCTGGATTGGCGAGACAGTCAGGGCCTGAGTGGCTAGCCCAAAACTACTTTGACCGTACTTGATGGAGCGTGATTAGGGGTTAGTAAAAGAAGTCCTAGGCTTAGAACTAACTAGTGTATAGTAAATGAGATTAGTCATCAGTTGGGTGATTCTTCAGTTGTTATTTTATTTTCGATCCTAATAAAGTTCAAATACAAATCCCTGTTCCAGGTTTGACTGTGGTTCGGGAATAGGAATGGTGAAATCGGACAATCAAGTGATTCTGGACGACTGGAATACGGTGCGAGTATTTCGACACAGGTGGGATGCCTGGATACAACTCAACGATGGCAACAAAATCAAAGGCCGATCAAAGGTAAAATGCAAATATTGATGAGTTATTTTTTTATTTTTTTATTTTTTTTTTTTTTTAAAGATGAGTGTTTCACCGCCGTTTTTATTTCGTAGCTATGAAACAACTGCTACAACTAGAACTTAGAACTTATTAGCTACGCGAGACACGCGGTCTAGAAAGTCTCAGGTCTCGTGATGAAACAACTTGGAATCAGGCCCGGATTTAAGACTCCAATCGGGGGTCAGGCCCAGCTTCAGAGTGCACTTTAAAAGAATTTAATATAGAAATAATATTTTCAACATGTTTATTTTGTTCAGGTCAAAAGATTAACCATAATGTTCTGTGTCACTCAACATCACTCAAATGTAAAAACATACAATCATGTACGTACGTATATGTAAAATTGTAACTTTAGGATGTCCACTAAATATTCCTTAACAAAAGGTCTACTTACTATTCCTGTTATAAGTAAGAAGAAAATCAAATTTTATTATTTTCGAAAAACATATATGATCATGTTCAAAGATCATATATGAGAGGGTTACGGGAATTGAATGTTAGGGATATGGAATAGGGACGACTTTAAAATCAATCAACTCATAATTATTTACAACCGGTTCATCAAATAACCAATAGCTGTCCATTTACTTCCACAAATGCGATGAAGAACTCAACGGAAGCCCATCGTTGTAACTCTACGTTATCTTATCAATCGTGTTTTCTCTTTGAGACCACTTCTGATCTTGCACTCCGGATCTTCAGGGAATTGAATCTCCGGATCTTCAGCCTCATATTGATATAATGTTGTTCCATTTTTGGACATTTTTCATGCATCTCTGGATGGGAAGAAGCAAAAAGTGTGTCATTCACGGAGGCTGCAAATATGTAGATCCCTGAGGTTAGGGCTTTTTTAAAAAACGTTGAACCTCTCAACATGTTCCGTAACGTTACCAAAACGATGAACTTCCGTTGAGTTCTCAAACTCGTCCACACTAACAAATTCACCAATCCACACCTCGTTTGGAAAGGTGTGTCCACACTACTCGTACATTCAACTGAGGTCGATCAACACCGACTGGAACCATTTCAAACTAGATTAAAGGATTGTGGTGGGGGGAAAATAGTTTACACACTGAGAAAAAATTGAATGATAGGATGCCACAAGAGAACTCTATTATTGGTTTTTTAACCCTGATTTGGGGTGTTGGAATTCTATAAGATTAATGTCAAGTTTCCCGATATAGGGTTCAATATTAGAGTTCCGGAACCCAGTCACCCGATTGGGCTTCCGGCACTCTAGTTTTTTACTTTCTTCTTAATGTAGTATTTCAGGCGATGTCGATCGACCAAAGTGTGGACTCTGCTTCTTAGTTCCTCATTGCCCAACACCATCATTTCACATAACTAACCTCACACAGAGTCAAAAACCTCTCTCTCGGATATCAGACAGAAAATGTCCCTTCTTAGCACGAGAGACAATTGATTAGACAATTTGCCCATTTGTTTTCTAGTTACAGTAGAAGCGTTAATACTTATCCCGGCTGAGTGGGCCCAACTAATTGGATTTTCGACATCTCGTAAACAAAAAGGTACTACTTCACTTCCCAAAGCCATAGCCACAAACCCCAAACAGCCCCCCCCCCCCCTCCCCCCCCACCGGGGGCAATTCCTGATCAGGTGTACGTCTCAGTTCTTCCTGACAGGGAGTGGCTGGCCTGAGATGACAAACCTTTTACATCAACAGTATAAATAAGGAGCTAGTATTTTGCTTTGTACTAGTGTTTGTGCATCCCACAATAGTGTTTCAGTGCCGTTTTTATTTCGTAACAATGAAACAACTGCTACATTAGTGCCGTAGTATGTCCCTCATCAGATGGGCGAGAAGAGACACAATACTTCCCATTTAGGTGCTGGGTCAACACAAGAACACCAGAAAGTAACCCGTTGAGAAAATTCTCTCTAAAGTTGACTCCATTTTTCAGAGGAATGTCTGGAAGACAAGTGCAACAAAACACCATGTGAGCATGGGGGTAAATGTATCACTACTCCGGGATCATCCTACTGTCTGTGTCCATTGGGTTTCACTGGGGATCTCTGTCAGACCCGGCTTGACCTGCAAGTGCCTCAGTTCAATGGATCTAGCTACTTGCGGTAAGTCAGCAGTTGTTATCCATCGTTAACGCGGTAGTAAGCTTATCGACCTGGCATATTAAATACCCTACTTCCCCAACGCAGGAGACTTCCCCAACGCTCCAATCCACCGGACCCCGTACCAATGTAATTTTTTGTGGCAAATCAGGAATCATAAATTCTCATCATGCTCAGAGTCAGAGACTAATTTTGAACAGCCTACAAGCATTCTTAGAGGTAACATACCATGTTACCTACCTCTATGAATGAAAGAAAAGACATGAAATAATTAGGAGGTAGAGAAGAAATAGAGACTGGGGATGAAAAAGGGGTAGTTATTATTGGGCGTGTTTGAAAGTAGAGAGGAGAGGGAGGGAGGGAGAGAGAGAGAGAGGGAGGAGAGAGATAGAGATAATGTATATATATATAAAGAAGTGCCTCAGTTCAATGGATCTAGCTACTTGCGGTAAGTCAGCAGTTGTTATCCATCGTTAACGCGGTAGTAAGCTTATCGACCTGGTATATTAAATACGCTAAAAGGGTGAGTCAGGAGACTTCCCCAACGCTCCAATCTATCGGACCCCGTACCAATGTAATTTTTTGTGGCAAATCAGGAATCATAAATTCTCATCATGCTCAGAGACTAATTTTGAACAGCCTACAAGCATTCTTAGATAGAGGTAACATACCATGTTACCTCTAAGAATGAAAGAAAAGACATAAAATAATTAGGAGGTAGAGAAGAAATAGAGACTGGGGATGAAAAAGGGGTAGTTATTATTGGGAGTGTTAGAAAGTAGAGAGGAGAGGGAGAGAGAGAGATAGAGGGAGAGAGATAATGTATATATATATATAAAAAAAGATTACTTGAGATATTAGTTCTTCATTCGACTTTACTTTCTTTTCGCAGATATCAAGGCTTGGGGGAACAATACCTTTCCCTGTTGGACCTCACAATCGTCTTCAAGGCTATCGAACCCAATGGTATCCTCCTGTACAATGGACATAGGGCTGATGGCGTAGGTGACTTTATTGCTCTCTATCTGAACGACCGTTATGTGGACTTCACTTTCGATTTGGGCACGGGGGCTGCCACTCTTAGGTAAGGTGATCAAAGGTTTGTTGTATGTCTAGTAAATAAAGAAGTTGTGAAATTTTCAGAGGAATAATTGGTATTGAATGGTACATATTGACCCAGGCAATAATTTCGCCCTTTATTTGTAATTTCTTGTATTTGTGTACATTGAATTATAACCAATAAAGAGTCTAAATTGGTCAAATTTCGTGTAAACTTCGTGAAACAGGCCTCGGAACTTGTAGAATATAGGTAATTGTCAATAATAAGTATGTATGTCGGTTCTCCCAGAAGGTTCTGTAGTACAGGTAGGTACTTATCATTTTCCATAATAAAATACATGAAATAATTCAGTTCAATAGTAATTATGTAATTATTTCGTGTCTCCCAGGAGTTCGAACCCTATCTCGTTAGGCGAGTGGCACAAGTTACGTCTGACCAGGACCGGACGTCATGCCTATCTGCAAGTAGACCGGTTTCCCTCCTCGCAAATCCTGTCACCCGGGCCTTTCACCCAGCTATCTCTATCTCTGAGCCTATACCTCGGCGGAGTCCCTGACTACAACATCGTGTCGCCGAAAGTCAAAATCAAATCCTCGTTCATTGGGTGTATTCAGAAGGTAAGAAAGGGAATTTGTTATTTTCTTTACTTTCACGCTAAGACCAGCCACTCACTATCAGGTACACCTGATCAGGTCCACCTGTCAGGTCTACCTGATGAGTTCACATACTATAAGATGGACCTGACAGGCGGACCTGTTCAGGCGTACCTTTCAGGTCTACCTGTTAGTGAGTGGCCGTGGCCGGCTTAAGCGTCAAGGTCGTGTATGAAACATTTAAAACTGATAAATATTTTAATTGTCTATTTTCTAACAATTTATTATTTGAGGTTTTTCTCAATTGTGAAATAAAATTGCCATTTGAAATCGAGCAATGTTTCTTGCGGTCTACAATACACTGGTTTATCTCACTCTCGCGGCACTGGGAGGCCTTGGGCACAGAGTTCCCTAATTGTAGTAATATTCTAACAATATCTGCCTGTAATTTTGAGCTCAAAGTATCTATATCACTCATTTGATTTAATTTTTCTCCCCCTAGGTTCTGATTAACAATCACGAACTCAACATCTTGGGAGAGGCCATCCAGGGAGTGAACGTGGTGAATTGCGCACATCCGTGTATCACCCAACCTTGCGGCTCCGGTAGTTGCGTACCCCTGTACGACGGCTACAAGTGCGTATGTACGCAATCCTGTAAGGAGAGTCACCTCACGGAAGTCATGTGCGCTTCGTTCGATCATGGAGCTTCGTTCTTGCACTACTTGGACCCGGAGATTATTCACAGGTAATTCCTGGACTCAGTATTTTCTCACCTCAAACGTGTTCTGAAATACGTCTTCATTTCAACTCTATTTTATTATTATGTTAAGGCGGTCTCTTCTTGCTCCCTTGTGTGCCGCGTCCATTTTAGTTCAGGACTATTGCACTACAAATTTCAACTCCATGTTGATTTCAGAATCACGGGCTACGAGTTCAACATCGACATGCGGATCAAGACCTCCTCCAGTTCTGGTCTGATCTTATGGACCGGATCTTCCCAGTCCAAAGATTTCCTCGCTCTTGGGATTCACAATGGCTATGCGCACGTCATGTACAATTTGGGCAACGGGGAAGTCCTGCTCGAGAATAACCAGACGAAAATCAACAACGGCGTTTGGCACAGACTTACAGTTCACAGGTAAGTTTTTTTGCGTATGTGTTAATTTGTGTTTTCTTTTCAGAAATTTCATGGTGGTAATGGTGGGGAATAGGGAAATGGAACATTGACCGTCAGTGTTCCATTTCCCCATTCCCCATTATTGCCACCTTGAATTTCCAAAAAAAAAAAAATAATAATAATAATAAATAAACCATTACTAGCATGGGTCGTCACATACTAGATCTAACAAGTCTAGCAAGATCGAATTCAAATGCCTTTCGATACAGAGGCTACATAGGTAAGATACATTTTTTTAATCAACAGGATTTGCTGTTAGGTAGGTAGCATATTCCCAGTTTTACGATAGATTACTAGATAAACTACTAATACTACTATGATTATATTGTGTGATTTCTACGAATGAGAATTTATGCATAATAATGAGCTGGACAACGTATTTGCTAGGTCAATGTCATGATGTCATGAATAATGTGGGGAAAACAATATAAATGCTTAGAACAGGTAGTAACCTTTTGACCTAAGTGAAAACAAAATGATCATTCGCTAGTGACCTAGACACTATCTAATCGACCGAACGATAGCGAGGTCTACGTTTTAACTCACCAGTTTTGCATTTGGTTTGGATAGACACTATCTAATCGACCGAACGATAGCGAGGTCTACGTTTTAACTCACCAGTTTTGCATTTGGTTTGGATAGACACTATCTAATCGACCGAACGATAGCGAGGTCTACGTTTTAACTCACCAGTTTTGCATTTGGTTTGGATGTTTGTTTGTTTGTTTGTTACTCTATACCTCGTCAGAACTACCCAAACGTCCATCTTTCAGCACTAAGTTTCTCCGTTTCTATTTCTAGGACGGGTAAGCAATGCTTAATACGAATCGACACCGACTATTCAATGCAATCAATCTCGGGCGGTAAGTTCGAACAGTTGAACACAGACAGTGGACTTTACGTGGGAGGTGTCGAGGACATTGAAGAACTGACGAGGTCCAAATATCATCACAGCTTCAAGGGCTGGATATCGAACCTTATCCTCAGCAATGACTATCAGGTGAAACTCCCCCTGAGTAGAAGCCAGGGATCAAGTTGTCAACTCACGTGTGAAACACTCAATACAGGCCAGGTAACATGTTTCTAATAGTGGCGCCCTTACATAGGAATTTCAAATCTATGTTCATACCCCGACTTCCCACCGTTCCCTGAAATATCCTGTGTTTCATATCTGGAATCTTTCCTGAAATCAGTCGGATTGCTTTGTTCTCTAAGGCTGCAATTCAATCGGGTAAGTGTGGTTCCGGGGATCAAGTTGTCAACTCACGTGTGAAACACTCAATACAGGCCAGGTAACATGTTTCTAATAGTGGCGCCCTTACATAGGAATTTCAAAATCTATGTTCATACCCCAACTTCCCACCATTCCCTGAAATATCCTGTGTTTCATATCTGGAATATTTCCTGATTCACATGCCTCTCCTGATTCAAATCAGTCGGATTGCTTTGTTCTCTAAGGCTGCAATTCAATCGGGTTAGTGTGGTTCCGGACATTAGAGGATAATTATGTGCGATTCCATATGAATAGTTTCTCTAGATCTCCGTTAGGGGCAGTGTACACTGATGAAATGTGTTTATTTGGTGTAAGCTTCGCTCTTTGTGACTGATTGAGATTTTGCATCCTGTTCCTTCTAACATTTAACCTATTTGGTTCCTATATCTGAAAGTACTACGTTCTTTAAAACTCAACTACTATTAGTTCTTGGGTATATTTTGTGCACTGACTTTTAAATACAACCCCTGAGCAAAATAGTACTTTGGATATATCCCATATGAAATAGTATGCCTATATCTAGGATTAGTTAGGATAACCCTCAGAATTCTCTATGGAGAGGAACTTGATAGGATATATCCCATATGAAATAGTATGCCTATATCTAGGATTAGTTAGGATAACCCTCAGAATTCTCTATGGAGAGGAACTTGATATACCACTTTTAAATACAACCCCTGAGCAAAATAGTACTTTGGATATATCCCATATGAAATAGTATGCCTATATCTAGGATTAGTTAGGATAATCCTCAGAATTCTCTATGGGGAGGAACTTGATATACATGTCAAAAAATCAAATTCCATTTAAATTCAATTAAAATAGTCAATTTTTCCTGGCTTTCCTAACACTTTGCTGCTGTAAATTATTTATAATTAAATTTGGATTGCGGTGTTTTAACAATTTCTTCCACCAAGATCCAAGACATTTCTGTAAAAAGCCTCCTTCTCTTTCTGTCTTAGTTAGATTTGTCAATTAGCCTGTTTTAAAGTAGAATCTTCTTATTTCATGCACATGGGACACTCTGTATATCCTGTTAATGAATTCTCCCATTTTCTGTAAAAAGCCTCCTTCTCTTTCTGTCTTAGTTAGATTTGTCAATTAGCCTGTTTTAAAGTAGAATCTTCTTATTTCATGCACAGAGTGTCCCCAATAAAGTGGGACACTCTGTATATCCTGTTAATGAATTCTCCGAAAAGCATAAAGTAGAACAAAATAAACCGATCAACCAATAAAGCCTTTGTAACACCATCATCTATTGAATATCCAAATAACATCAATTCAATTTTGCATCAAGTTTTCGTTCGTTGTCCCTCAAATTAATTTTCTCCTATTCATTTTGAATCAAGAATAGGTATGATTATCTCCTGTTCCATTCATTAAAAATAAATAGAAAAATTCTTTCAGATCCAACCTAGACCATACCCTACAACCAAACTGTATGTGGCATAAATATAAATGAAAAATTTCCTTTGTCAAAACCTTTCACCAGATTCAACTTGCATACCTACTTGTCATTATAACATCAATTCAATTTTGCATCAAGTTTTCGTTCGTTGTCCCTCAAATTAATTTTCTCCTATTCATTTTGAATCAAGAATAGGTATAATTATCTCCTGTTCCATTCATTAAAAATAAATAGAAAAATTCTTTCAGATCCAACCTAGACCATATCCTACATCCAAACTGTATGTGGCATAGATATAAATGAAAATTTTCCTTTGTCAAAACCTTTCACCAGATTCCACCTGCATTCTTGTCATGTTGTACAAGAAACTATTTTGCAATGTCTCTCACGTTTTCAACTTTTCACAAGTTTTCAGCTCTGAACAATGTTTTCCCCAAATGATCTCACTTTTCTTCTACTATTTATTGACACGCTGTCAGTCTCCTCCTTCGTTTCTCTCTATCAGTCTTCTCCTTTGTGTGAAAAATTTTCCCTTTAAATCAGTCATTTAAATGACAAAACCTTTTACAGCAACAGTATAAATAAGGTGCTAGTATTTTGCTATGTACTCGTGTTTGTGCGTCCCACCTAGCCCTTCTTAGGCCAGCCACTCACTATCAGGTGTCAGGTATTCCTGATCAGGTGTACGTCTCAGTTCTTCCTGACAGTGAGTGGCTGGCCTGAGATGACAAACCTTTTACATCAACAGTATAAATAAGGAGCTAGTATTTTGCTTTGTACTAGTGTTTGTGCATCCCACAATAGTGTTTCAGTGCCGTTTTTATTTCGTAACAATGAAACAACTGCTACATTAGACGCGTGTCGTCTGTGCCGTAGTATGTCCCTCATCAGATGGGCGAGAAGAGACACAAAACTTCCCATTTAGGTGCTGGGTCAACACAAGAACACCAGAAAGTAACCCGTTGAGAAAATTCTCTCTAAAGTTGCCCCCATTTTTCAGAGGAATGTCTGGAAGACAAGTGCAACAAAACACCATGTGAGCATGGGGGTAAATGTATCACTACTCCGGGATCATCCTACTGTCTGTGTCCATTGGGTTTCACTGGGGATCTCTGTCAGACTGATTTAAAGGGAAAATTTTTCACACAAAGGAGAAGACTGATAGAGAGAAACGAAGGAGGAGACTGACAGCGTGTCAATAAATAGTAGAAGAAAAGTGAGATCATTTGGGGAAAACATTGTTCAGAGCTGAAAACTTGTGAAAAGTTGAAAACGTGAGAGACATTGCAAAATAGTTTCTTGTACAACATGACAAGAATGCAGGTGGAATCTGGTGAAAGGTTTTGACAAAGGAAAATTTTCATTTATATCTATGCCACATACAGTTTGGATGTAGGATATGGTCTAGGTTGGATCTGAAAGAATTTTTCTATTTATTTTTAATGAATGGAACAGGAGATAATTATACCTATTCTTGATTCAAAATGAATAGGAGAAAATTAATTTGAGGGACAACGAACGAAAACTTGATGCAAAATTGAATTGATGTTATTTGGATATTCAATAGATGATGGTGTTACAAAGGCTTTATTGGTTGATCGGTTTATTTTGTTCTACTTTATGCTTATGGGAGAATTCATTAACAGGATATACAGAGTGTCCCATGTGCATGAAATAAGAAGATTCTACTTTAAAACAGGCTAATTGACAAATCTAACTAAGACAGAAAGAGAAGGAGGCTTTTTACAGAAATGTCTTGGATCTTGGTGGAAGAAATTGTTAAAACACCGCAATCCAAATTTAATTATAAATAATTTACAGCAGCAAAGTGTTAGGAAAGCCAGGAAAAATTGACTATTTTAATTGATTTCAAATGGAATTTGATTTTCTGACATGTATATCAAGTTCCTCTCCATAGAGAATTCTGAGGGTTATCCTAACTAATCCTAGATATAGGCATACTATTTCATATGGGATATATCCAAAGTACTATTTTGCTCAGGGGTTGTATTTAAAAGTCAGTGCACAAAATATACCCAAGAACTAATAGTAGTTGAGTTTTAAAGAACGTAGTACTTTCAGATATAGGAACCAAATAGGTTAAATGTTAGAAGGAACAGGATGCAAAATCTCAATCAGTCACAAAGAGCGAAGCTTACACCAAATAAACACATTTCATCAGTGTACACTGCCCCTAACGGAGATCTAGAGAAACTATTCATATGGAATCGCACATAATTATCCTCTAATGTCCGGAACCACACTAACCCGATTGAATTGCAGCCTTAGAGAACAAAGCAATCCGACTGATTTGAATCAGGAGAGGCATGTGAATCAGGAAATATTCCAGATATGAAACACAGGATATTTCAGGGAATGGTGGGAAGTTGGGGTATGAACATAGATTTTGAAATTCCTATGTAAGGGCGCCACTATTAGAAACATGTTACCTGGCCTGTATTGAGTGTTTCACACGTGAGTTGACAACTTGATCCCTGGCTTCTACTCAGGGGGAGTTTCACCTGATAGTCATTGCTGAGGATAAGGTTCGATATCCAGCCCTTGAAGCTGTGATGATATTTGGACCTCGTCAGTTCTTCAATGTCCTCGACACCTCCCACGTAAAGTCCACTGTCTGTGTTCAACTGTTCGAACTTACCGCCCGAGATTGATTGCATTGAATAGTCGGTGTCGATTCGTATTAAGCATTGCTTACCCGTCCTAGAAATAGAAACGGAGAAACTTAGTGCTGAAAGATGGACGTTTGGGTAGTTCTGACGAGGTATAGAGTAACAAACAAACAAACATCCAAACCAAATGCAAAACTGGTGAGTTAAAACGTAGACCTCGCTATCGTTCGGTCGATTAGATAGTGTCTAGGTCACTAGCGAATGATCATTTTGTTTTCACTTAGGTCAAAAGGTTACTACCAGTTCTAAGCATTTATATTGTTTTCCCCACATTATTCATGACATCATGACATTGACCTAGCAAATACGTTGTCCAGCTCATTATTATGCATAAATCCTCATTCGTAGAAATCACATAATATAATCATAGTACTTAGTTTATCTAGTAATCTAACGTAAAACCAAAAACTGGTAATATACTACCTACCTAACAGCAAATCCTGTTGATCATAACAATGTAGCCTGTCTCTAACTTACCTAAGTAGAATGTAGAAAAGGGCATTTGAAATTTGAATTTGAAATTGCGACGACCCATGCTAGTAATGTCTTATGTTTCTTCCGGAAATTCAAGGTGGTAATGGTGGGGAATAGGGAAATGGAACACTGAAAATCAATTGTCCATTTCCCTAATCCTTACCATTACCACCATGAAATTTCTGAAAAGAAAACACATATTAACACGCAAAAAAACTTACCTGTGAACTGTAAGTCTGTGCCAAACGCCGTTGTTGATTTTCGTCTGGTTATTCTCGAGCAGGACTTCCCCGTTGCCCAAATTGTACATGACGTGCGCATAGCCATTGTGAATCCCAAGAGCGAGGAAATCTTTGGACTGGGAAGATCCGGTCCATAAGATCAGACCAGAACTGGAGGAGGTCTTGATCCGCATGTCGATGTTGAACTCGTAGCCCGTGATTCTGAAATCAACATGGAGTTGAAATTTGTAGTGCAATAGTCCTAAACTAAAATGGACGCGGCACACAAGGGAGCAAGAAGAGACCGCCTTAACATAATAATAAAATAGAGTTGAAATGAAGACGTATTTCAGAACACTAGTCACTTCAGAACACTCTTCATTGAACATCAGCATTCAGGATCAATATAAGGTATGTAGTTAACTTGAATATGATATAGTGTATTCGCGAAACTTATTGGTTGTCTAGCTGAAAATTTAGTTCGCTGCCCGAGAATCAATAAGCATTTAACTATGTTCTTATAAAATTCTAAAATTTTATACGTGCCCTTTGCACACTAGAAAATTAGACTTACTTTGTCATGGACACTCGTTGCTTGGAGTTGAAAGCCCAGAAGAGGTTAGGTAGTAGAACAGCCGCGGGAGACACTAAAAGTCCACAGAAAAAAGACGGAAGAACACGCGAAGACCGTCTTTTTTCTGTGAACTTTTAGTGTCTCCCGCGGCTGTTCTACTACCTAACCTGTACTGGGCTTTCAACTTCAAGCAACGAGTGTCCATGATAAAGTAAGTCTAATTAATGTAACGACCGTTGCAAAGAACTCTCAAGAATACGTAACATTAGGAAATAGGCTTTCAACTTCAAGCAACGAGTGTCCATGATAAAGTAAGTCTAATTAATGTAACGACCGTTGCAATGAACTCTCAAGAATACGTAACATTAGGAAATAATGTTTCATTTTAAATTAAACGTGGCATGTAACTATTGATAAAGCTATTATCTGGCAACCGAAACTTTGGGGAGCTCATCAATAAATTTTATTGATTGTTTCTCTCACCAACTCATCTTTATCAAATGTTGCAGATGTTCAAAACCATATCAGCTATCCGAGTGACCGACAAGCATACCCCATTGCAGATCTCATCAGACAAAGAAGTAGTCAGCTTTGTCAATGATAATGTCGCTTATACATGGTGGTAAGACGTCTATGTCCAGACTAGGAGATTGTTCAAAGTCCATGACGACACATCAATCCAGATACTTTAGCTCACTGGTTCGATTCTGCGTCGTGCCGGAAAAAGTAATCCGATTTGGATAAAAGTGATGTAAAAATCTTTTGAAATTCATATTGGGTACCAGATAATTAACCATTTGGCTGCGGTCTCTCAGCAATTCAGCTCAGAAAAGAGCGAAGTTTCAGGCATTTTCAGCGTCACTAAGTTGAATTTTACGGAGGTAATTTAATTTTGACGATCATTTAATGATGTTGAACTCGTAGCCCGTGATTCTGAAATCAACATGGAGTTGAAATTTGTAGTGCAATAGTCCTAAACTAAAATGGACGCGGCACGCAAGGGAGCAAGAAGAGACCGCCTTAACATAATAATAAAATAGAATTGAAATGAAGACGTATTTCAGAACATGTTTGAGGTGAGAAAATACTGAGTCCAGGAATTACCTGTGAATAATCTCCGGGTCCAAGTAGTGCAAGAACGAAGCTCCATGATCGAACGAAGCGCACATGACTTCCGTGAGGTGACTCTCCTTACAGGATTGCGTACATACGCACTTGTAGCCGTCGTACAGGGGTACGCAACTACCGGAGCCGCAAGGTTGGGTGATACACGGATGTGCGCAATTCACCACGTTCACTCCCTGGATGGCCTCTCCCAAGATGTTGAGTTCGTGATTGTTAATCAGAACCTAGGGGGAGAAAAATTAAATCAAATGAGTGATATTCAGAACACGTTTGAGGTGAGAAAATACTGAGTCCAGGAATTACCTGTGAATAATCTCCGGGTCCAAGTAGTGCAAGAACGAAGCTCCATGATCGAACGAAGCGCACATGACTTCCGTGAGGTGACTCTCCTTACAGGATTGCGTACATACGCACTTGTAGCCGTCGTACAGGGGTACGCAACTACCGGAGCCGCAAGGTTGGGTGATACACGGATGTGCGCAATTCACCACGTTCACTCCCTGGATGGCCTCTCCCAAGATGTTGAGTTCGTGATTGTTAATCAGAACCTAGGGGGAGAAAAATTAAATCAAATGAGTGATATACTTAGATACTTTGAGCTCAAAATTACAGGCAGATATTGTTAGAATATTACTACAATTAGGGAACTCTGTGCCCAAGGCCTCCCAGTGCCGCGGGAGTGAGATAAACCAGTGTATTGTAGACCGCAAGAAACTTATTGCTCGATTTCAAATCGCAATTTTATTTCACAATTGAGAAAAACCTCAAATAATAAATTGTAAGAAAATAGACAATTAAAATATTTATCAGTTTTAAATGTTTCATAGATACTTTGAGCTCAAAATTACAGGCAGATATTGTTAGAATATTACTACAATTAGGGAACTCTGTGCCCAAGGCCTCCCAGTGCCGCGAGAGTGAGATAAACCAGTGTATTGTAGACCGCAAGAAACATTGCTCGATTTCAAATGGCAATTTTATTTCACAATTGAGAAAAACCTTAAATAATAAATTGTTAGAAAATAGACAATTAAAATATTTATCAGTTTTAAATGTTTCATACACGACCTTGACGCTTAAGCCGGCCACGGCCACTCACTAACAGGTTTTTTACGAAGATGATGATAAAGAGTGGAGTTGATATCTATTTATACATTTTATACAAACATTGGCATCTTCAAGAGATATCAAGATGAGCCCGAAAACTCTGAGTTTTATTACTTTTTGGGTCGGACTTGACTAATAACCAAGAACTCACACAAAAATGTCAATCATCACTTCGAGAGAAATAATTTAGTTGTGAAGCGAATGCAGGCGTGCTTACTGGAACTTGGCCTGGCACAATGTCGTGAGTTCAGAAGTCCATTATCCGGTCCGAAGGACCAAGATATCATTATTTTGAGTAATGACTACCGCGTTAACGATGGATAACAACTGCTGACTTACCGCAAGTAGCTAGATCCATTGAACTGAGGCACTTGCAGGTCAAGCCGGGTTTGACAGAGATCCCCAGTGAAACCCAATGGACACAGACAGTAGGATGATCCCGGGGTAGTGATACATTTACCCCCATGCTCACATGGTGTTTTGTTGCACTTGTCTTCCAGACATTCCTCTGAAAAATGGGGTCAACTTTAGAGAGAATTTTCTTGAGTAATGTAAAACGAATATACGTTATCCGGCCCCAAGGACCAAGATAATAAACATTTCTTCCAATATACCTTTATCTGGTAACAGTTAAACAACTCCGCGATGGAAAGTTCGTTTGTTTTCAACAACAGTTTTTTTCTTTTGAAAATGCTTGTTTATTTAGTTTTACAAAGGACTATCGAATTTAACAATAATAAAGCACAAGGTGAAAGAAGACAGAAACCTAAAGGAAAACTATGTATCAGTAGTGATGTGAATTTATGAAAGAGTACAACTAATTTTATGAGAGGTTGAAGATGGATCCTTTTGTATAAGAATGTACAAAATGCAAGTGATTATTTTAATTTTGTATGTACGTATTGGTTCAACAAACACCTAATGAATTTTCCTAGAAGAGATTGACCGTAAACATTGAGTAATGTAAAACGAATATACGTTATCCGGCCCCAAGGACCAAGATAATAAACATTTCTTCCAATATACCTTTATCTGGTAACAGACAACTCCGAGACAGAAAAGTTCGTTTGTTTTCAATTTTCAACAACAGTTTTTCTTTTGAAAATGCTTGTTTAGGTATTTAGTTTTACAAAGGACTATCAAATTTAACAATAATAAAGCACAAGGTGAAAGAAGACAGAAACCTAAAGGAAAACTATGTATCAGTAGTGATGTGAATTTATGAAAGAGTACAACTAATTTTATGAGAGGTTGAAGATGGATCCTTTTGTATAAGAATGTACAAAATGCAAGTGATTATTTTAATTTTGTATGTACGTATTGGTTCAACAAACACCTAATGAATTTTCCTAGAAGAGATTGACCGTAAACAACAGTTAGGTATGTATATCTAAACCTATTCTAAAGTAGTACAACCACCTTGTTTCTTTTATTATTAATAATTACTGATAAAGGGAAAATTTTTCACACAAAGGAGAAGACTGATAGAGAGAAACGAAGGAGGAGACTGACAGCGTGTCAATAAATAGTAGAAGAAAAGTGAGATCATTTGGGGAAAACATTGTTCAGAGCTGAAAACTTGTGAAAAGTTGAAAACGTGAGAGACATTGCAAAATAGTTTCTTGTACAACATGACAAGAATGCAGGTGGAATCTGGTGAAAGGTTTTGACAAAGGAAAATTTTCATTTATATCTATGCCACATACAGTTTGGATGTAGGATATGGTCTAGGTTGGATCTGAAAGAATTTTTCTATTTATTTTTAATGAATGGAACAGGAGATAATTATACCTATTCTTGATTCAAAATGAATAGGAGAAAATTAATTTGAGGGACAACGAACGAAAACTTGATGCAAAATTGAATTGATGTTATTTGGATATTCAATAGATGATGGTGTTACAAAGGCTTTATTGGTTGATCGGTTTATTTTGTTCTACTTTATGCTTATGGGAGAATTCATTAACAGGATATACAGAGTGTCCCATGTGCATGAAATAAGAAGATTCTACTTTAAAACAGGCTAATTGACAAATCTAACTAAGACAGAAAGAGAAGGAGGCTTTTTACAGAAATGTCTTGGATCTTGGTGGAAGAAATTGTTAAAACACCGCAATCCAAATTTAATTATAAATAATTTACAGCAGCAAAGTGTTAGGAAAGCCAGGAAAAATTGACTATTTTAATTGATTTCAAATGGAATTTGATTTTCTGACATGTATATCAAGTTCCTCTCCATAGAGAATTCTGAGGGTTATCCTAACTAATCCTAGATATAGGCATACTATTTCATATGGGATATATCCAAAGTACTATTTTGCTCAGGGGTTGTATTTAAAAGTCAGTGCACAAAATATACCCAAGAACTAATAGTAGTTGAGTTTTAAAGAACGTAGTACTTTCAGATATAGGAACCAAATAGGTTAAATGTTAGAAGGAACAGGATGCAAAATCTCAATCAGTCACAAAGAGCGAAGCTTACACCAAATAAACACATTTCATCAGTGTACACTGCCCCTAACGGAGATCTAGAGAAACTATTCATATGGAATCGCACATAATTATCCTCTAATGTCCGGAACCACACTAACCCGATTGAATTGCAGCCTTAGAGAACAAAGCAATCCGACTGATTTGAATCAGGAGAGGCATGTGAATCAGGAAATATTCCAGATATGAAACACAGGATATTTCAGGGAATGGTGGGAAGTTGGGGTATGAACATAGATTTTGAAATTCCTATGTAAGGGCGCCACTATTAGAAACATGTTACCTGGCCTGTATTGAGTGTTTCACACGTGAGTTGACAACTTGATCCCTGGCTTCTACTCAGGGGGAGTTTCACCTGATAGTCATTGCTGAGGATAAGGTTCGATATCCAGCCCTTGAAGCTGTGATGATATTTGGACCTCGTCAGTTCTTCAATGTCCTCGACACCTCCCACGTAAAGTCCACTGTCTGTGTTCAACTGTTCGAACTTACCGCCCGAGATTGATTGCATTGAATAGTCGGTGTCGATTCGTATTAAGCATTGCTTACCCGTCCTAGAAATAGAAACGGAGAAACTTAGTGCTGAAAGATGGACGTTTGGGTAGTTCTGACGAGGTATAGAGTAACAAACAAACAAACATCCAAACCAAATGCAAAACTGGTGAGTTAAAACGTAGACCTCGCTATCGTTCGGTCGATTAGATAGTGTCTAGGTCACTAGCGAATGATCATTTTGTTTTCACTTAGGTCAAAAGGTTACTACCTGTTCTAAGCATTTATATTGTTTTCCCCACATTATTCATGACATCATGACATTGACCTAGCAAATACGTTGTCCAGCTCATTATTATGCATAAATCCTCATTCGTAGAAATCACATAATATAATCATAGTACTTAGTTTATCTAGTAATCTAACGTAAAACCAAAAACTGGTAATATACTACCTACCTAACAGCAAATCCTGTTCACATTATTCATGACATCATGACATTGACCTAGCAAATACGTTGTCCAGCTCATTATTATGCATAAATTCTCATTCGTAGAAATCACACAATATAATCATAGTAGTATTAGTAGTTTATCTAGTAATCTATCGTAAAACTGGGAATATGCTACCTACCTAACAGCAAATCCTGTTGATTAAAAAAATGTATCTTACCTACATATGTAGCCTCTGTATCGAAAGGCATTTGAATTCGATCTTGCTAGACTTGTTAGATCTAGTATGTGACGACCCATGCTAGTAATGGTTTATTTATTATTATTATTATTTTTTTTTTTTTGGAAATTCAAGGTGGCAATAATGGGGAATGGGGAAATGGAACACTGACGGTCAATGTTCCATTTCCCTATTCCCCACCATTAGCCTCTGTATCGAAAGGCATTTGAATTCGATCTTGCTAGACTTGTTAGATCTAGTATGTGACGACCCATGCTAGTAATGGTTTATTATTATTATTTTTGAAATTCAAGGTGGTAATAATGGGGAATGGGGAAATGGAATACTGACACACTGACAGTCAATGTTCCATTTCCCTATTCCCCACTAATAGTTTATCTAGTAATCTATCGTAAAACTGGGAATATGCTACCTACCTAACAGCAAATCCTGTTGATTAAAAAAATGTATCTTACCGAAAATCCTGTAAAAGACAATTTCATTGTACTGGCTATCCTTAGAGAATAGAAAGTGGAGATGGGAGATGGAGCAGGAAGTGAAGTAGGCAGACAAGAGAGGAAGAGAAAAGTGGAAGTGAAAGCCGAAGAAAAAAGTAGAAGAGGAGGAGGAAGAGAAGACGGAAAGGAAGAAGAGAGTGAATTAGGGAGAAAAACAAGAGGAAGGAATAAGAGAAAAGTGGAAGTTAAAGAAGGAGAAGAGTGGAAGAGAGAAAGCTAAAAGTGAAGGAGGAAAAGAAGAGAGGATGTGGAGGAGAGAGAAAATGAGAAGAGTGGAAGAGAGAAAGCTAAAAGTGAAGGAGGAAAAGAAGAGAGGATGTGGAGGAGAGAAAAAAGGAGAGCAAGAGAAAGAAAGAAGTGGAGGTGAAAAGAGGAAGGAGGAAGAGAAAGGAAGGAGGCAAGTTGTCATTATATTTTCGTGATGTTATAATTCCCAGGATCGGATTAGGCGAGTACTTAGGGTAGGCATGGCAACAGAGCTGTATTTACACCTCCAAGCCTGGGGACTACCGGTCATATTTTCCTGCTAATGGAGTACAGCATGTTTAAAAAGATAATACACGGTGTTGAAAAAGTCCCGCGACACCTGAAGATCCTTTGAAGTATTGAACGACATTAAAGCTGATTTTCTTCCAATTAAAGTAACATCTACAGAGTGTTTAAAAAGATAATACACGGTGTTGAAAAAGTCCCGCGACACCTGAATATCCTTTGAAGTATTGAACGACATTAAAAAGCTGATTTTCTTCCAATTAAAGTAACATCTTGAAGCATACACACAAAGCCTACTCCGAGGCTTAGGTGTAGGGGCAAACAGCCCTAGAGGACGGGTCAAGCTTCTACTTCTACAAAAACCATATTGAAAAGTTTTATATGATGGTGTAGAAGGCAGCCTTCAGAATGATAGTAATTTGACCACAAAATTCTTGACAAGAAACAAAAGTAGCCTGTCTCTGTGGTCTAGTGGTCCAGACTCTTGCCTAGTAACCTGAAGGGCGTGGGTTCGAAATTTGACCACAATAATAGATATTGCCTACTGCAGGAATAAAGGAATTTTTCAGTCCTTTTGGATAAGTATAAATAAGGAATATTATTATCATCTCTCTCTCTACGTCCTTTTCTCTCTTTCTCAAATTACTCGTCTGTTTCTGTCTCCCTTCCTTAATCCCCTTTCCCTTGAGTTAAACTCTCTCTCTCTTCCCTTCCTCCTTTAACACTTCTCTCTTCCTTTAATTCTCTTTCCTTCCAGTCTATTTCGCTTTATCTTTCCTTCTACCTCTCTCCCTCCCTTTCAATGTCACACTGTCACTTTTGTTTTAAAATGTCTCGGGAAGAGAGATACCTATTTGCATTTTTACTTCTTTTTTTTTCACTCCCAGCACAAATGGAAAGAGTGGAATGAATATTGTAATTATTCACACAAAAAGAGGCAGAGAGGGGGGGGGTAGAGGGAGAGAGGGAGAAAAGATGAGGGAGAGGGAAGGTAGGGAGAGAGAGAGGGAGATATGGAGGGATGTGAAGGGAGGGGACGAGGAGGAGAGAGAGATAGAGAGGGGAGAGAGATAGAGAGTGGGAAGGAGAGCGAAGGTAAGGTAGATAGAGAGATGGAAATGGAGCGTAAGGAAAGGAGGGAAGAAGAGACGAAGAGAGAGAGAGAGAGACAGAGAGAGGGAGAGAGAGAGGGAGAGGGAGAGGGAGAGAGAGAGACAAAGAGAGAGAGAGAGGGGAGGGAGTTTAGGGAAGAAAGAAAGAGAGAGAGAGAGAGAGAGAGAGAGAGAGAGGAGGGAGTGAGAAAGTGATTACTTCTCGGGTACAAAAGAAGGGCGAATAATGAGTAACTCTGGGAGTGTAAAAGGAGAAATGAGAGACTATCTTTTGTTTTGAAAAATCTGGTTGAGGTAAGTTGATACAGACGTCTAATTACCTAATTGGCAAAGTCATTTAGGAGGGGGAGGAGGAGAAAGGGAAGAAAGAGGTAGAGGGGAAAATGGGGAATAATAAAGAAAGAAAGGAGAAGAGGAGGAAAAGAAGGAGGAGGAGGTGGAGGAGAAGGAGGAGGTGGAGAAGGAGGAGAAGGAGAAGGAGGAGGAAGGTTAATTATGTATTTCTTTACGGTTGTGGTGAGAAGTGAATTCTGTAATCTTATAGGTAAGGCTGATGGTTTGATAAGATGGGAAGTAGGAAGTGTCTTACTGTGAAAATAGAGCGGAGCGGAGAACATTTTAGAGCACCAAGCTTGAGAGAAGCAACGAATTCAAACCACATAGAGCTGAGAGTATAGGAGAGAGAGGAGGGATGGAGAAGAGAGGATTGAGGAGGGGGAGATTAAAAGAGGGAAATACTAAGCCTGAATTAAATTCGGATAATGGCTAAGTAAAAGAAGAAAAGCGCTGAGAGCATAGAGCCCCTCTTTGTTTAGCCTTAGACGTACCTACATACATACAAGGTATACCTTCATACATAGATAACGACATTCTCACCTATGCAAAACGCTAGAGGATACCTTTTGGGAACAAACTCAGCAAATATTGGGAACAAAAACACACTAAATCCCAGCGTTATGTCTGGACACAACGATGATTAAAAAAAAAAAAAATGCACCAAAAAGTAGGAAGTAATAAAAGTAAACCAATAGGTAATGTACCTATCATAACATCACATCCAACATGGAAATTACGTACCTACATACATACAAGGTATACCTACGTACCTACATACATACAAGGTATACCTACGTACCTACATACATACAAGGTATACCTACATACATAGATAACGACATTCTCACCTATGCAAAACGGTAGAGGATACCTTTTGGGAACAAACTCAGCAAATATTGGGAACAAAAACACACTAAATCCCAGCGTTATGTCTGGACACAACGATGATTAAAAAAAAATGCACCAAAAAGTAGGACGTAATAAAAGTAAACCAATAGGTAATGTACCTATCATAACATCACATCCAACATGGAAATTACAGGTGTAAAGGTCAGGGTTTTGTATGAAACAGAAAGCTGATAACACGAAAGTAAACATGGAAAAACATCCAGAACAAAGGGAAAAGTGAAACTCTAAAAATACCTTTGACCACAACATGATAGCTATTATTAGCAGTGTGATAATTAGGTTTAAAAGGATCCCATGAAAGAAGATAGGTAGCTTAAAACAAGGGTTGATGGAAATTACAGGTGTAAAGGTCAGGGTTTTGTATGAAACAGAAAGCTGATAACACGAAAGTAAACATGGAAAAACATCCAGAACAAAGGGAAAAGTGAAACTCTAAAAATACCTTTGACCACAACATGATAGCTATTATTAGCAGTGTGATAATTAGGTTTAAAAGGATCCCATGAAAGAAGATAGGTAGCTTAAAACAAGGGTTGGGGGTCAAAAAGGTCATGCACTTTTGCATAAATGTACACACTGTTTTTACACATTAACCGACAATATATGTAGGTGCAATGGTACGTACGTGGTATAATTTGCTCCGTTTACAACCAAGGACTGGCAATTTATGGCCAGGACATCCACTAAAAAGAGAACTTAGCATCTCCAGTAATTTTGGACTGGAGAACTTAACGTCCGCGCGTCCCCACTAATTTCAAACTGGGAAAATTAACATCTCCACTAATATCGGACTGGGAAACCTAGCGTCTTTACTACTTTAGGCAATTTGTCATCTCCACTAATGATTGTGTGTTGCTAAATTGTAGAGGTTAATAACCGAGGTACCTACCTACTTAATTTATACAAATTTTATTAATATCCATTTAGCTATGTAGGTAAATTGTTTAATCACTAATTTAAAATTTTAATCAAGTAGATGCCGTAAATTAAGCTGCTTTATTAAATCAATTATGTTAGCATCTCCACTAATTTTGGACAAGGGAACTTAGCATCTCCACTAATTTTGGACAAGGGAACTTAGCATCTCCACTAATTTTGGACCTACCTACCTACCTACTTAATTTATACAAATTTTATTAATATCCATTTAGCTATGTAGGTAAATTGTTTAATCACTCATTTAAAATTTTAATCAAGTAGATGCCGTAAATTAAGCTGCTTTATTAAATCAATGCATCCTAGTTTCCGTGGTATTTTATAAATTCCAGAACCCTTTAGCATTAGCAGAAATAACTTTGTAGAGGACGTGGCAGAATATACGTATAATGTACCTATGCCGTGTTTTGGAGTACCATATAGATGGTATACATAGATACATACCTACATGATAAAAGGTACTCTTTGGCATGTTTGGGAGGTTTTTCTGTGAGGTTTCAGTAATGTGAACGGAACCTACGCAAGGCGCGAAATTTAAAAAAATAGATTTTTTTGATTTGACATTTTTTGCCCCCAAAAAGAATAAAAAAAAAAAAAAAAAAAAAAAAAAAAAGAGGGAACTGTAACCGCTAAGGTCTTATCTTTCCGAAAGCGAAGAGAGAAGGAAGACAGGATAGGAGAAAGCCAGTCGGGCGGGAATGGAACCCGCGACCTATCGCTTACAAGGCAGACGCGATACCCTCCAAGCTAACCAGGCTGACAGAAATACCCCGATCTTTCTGGTGTTCTCGTGTTGACCCAGCACCTAATAAATGGGAAGTATTGTGTCTCTTCTCGCCCATCTGATGAGATACAGAGATAAGGGAGCTAGCGAGGGAGAAACACAGGAGAAATACACAGGTAAGGGAGTTAAGGGGAAAAAGTCCTTCCCTCTTCCCCATTTCTCTAAGTGCTTGAAGGAATAGACAAGACAGGAGGGGTCAACCAACACAAAAACAAGGAGTGGGTGAGTGTGACTGAGAGGAGGTGGTTGTGGGAGAGATCAAATTCAGATTGCAAACAAAGTTGAGGGCGAGAGACTGAGAAGAGAAAATAGGGAGAGGAGATAGAGGGTGATGAAGGGAATGCGGTAATATCAGCGTGTACGGTAATATCAGCGTACGGACGGTACGGCGTACGGTAATATCAGCGTACGGAAATATCAGCGTTCGGACGGTACGGCGTACGGTAATATCAGCGTACGGACGGTACGGCGTACGGTAATATCAGCGTACGGACGGTACGGTGTACGGTAATATCAGCGTACGGACCGTACGGCGTACGGTAATAATAATAAGATTCCATGACCTTTCAATGTTTTCCAGGTCGCGTATATTCCTGTTATTGTAAAAATAAAGGCTATTATTATTTGATAGTTACCTGAATTCGACATAGCCCTCAAAGATGAGCAGCGTCATAAAGTCCCCGTTCAGGTCATCTCTCTCCCCGGTCAAGAAAAGGATACCATCCCAGGACTCTGGTTTGAACTGAATCTCTGCCTGTACATGTTTGTAGGCGGCGTGGAGCGCAGAAAACGCGATCCAACTTTGACCCGAAAATTTCGGCACACTGATGGAAACGTCTGAAAAAAGAAAGAAAACGGGGGAATATGATAGTTGTTTTTTTTTTTGGTTTTGTGCTTTTGTGAACAGACCCTGTAGTGTTCAGGTGTTACAACGGACACCTGAAAAAGAGGGGCAGAAACCAAGAAACTCTTACTTTTTCGGAGCTCACCTCTGAGTTTTGCTACGTTAGCTCACCTCTGCAAAGTGACATGTTTTCATATTAGAGGCATGTTAGAGAGAACTGTGCGGAAGGTATTATCGAAGAAAGAAGGACAGGATAGTAGAAAGCCAGCCGTTCTGAGAACGAACTTTATCTATTTAGCATGAACTGCACACCGGGCAGGAATCGAAATCGTGGCCGGGCGCTTACAAGTCAGGTGAGCTACCTTCCAAGCTAACTAGACTGGCAGAGTCTCAGAGTGGCAAATTTACAGATTCAGCAATAGAATGCTGTACTGATGGAAACGTCTGAAAAAAGAAAGGAAACGGGGGAATATGATAGTTTGTTTGTTTGTTTTTTTTTTTGGTTTTGTGCTTTTGTGATCAGGTAAAACCTGTACTGCTCAGGTGTTACAACGGAAAACTGAAAAAGAGAAAGCAGGAAACTCTTACTTTTGCGGAGTTCACCTCTGAGATTTGCTACGTTAGCTCACCTCTGCAAAGTGACATGTTTTCATACTTTTCATACTAACTAGAGGCTTGTTAGAGAGAACTATGGCGAAGGGACAGGACAGCCGTTCCGAGAACGAACTTTATCTGTTTAGCATGAACTTCACACTGGGCGGGAATCGAAATCTTGACCTAGCTCTTACATAGCAGGCGAGCTAACTCCCATCAAGCTAACTAGGCTGATAGAGTGGCAAATTTGAAAATCAGATTCAGCAATAGAATGCTGTAAAAAAACCAAACCTGAATTTTGAAATGGCCTTGTTAGTTTAATTAAAAAATTGATCTCTTCTGCTTGCTTTCAATTTTTCGGTGACAAATTTCAAATTAAGACCCCACCTGTATTTCTGAATGAGTTTGAATAGGGTTCAGTCTGGTGAAAATCGTATTTTTCGGTGACAAATTTCAAATTAAGACCCCACCTGTATTTCTGAATGAGTTTGAATAGGGTTCAGTCTGGTGAAAATCGTCCCCCCATGAAAATAATCCCATCTTCAACATTTTCATGGCAATATTTGATAAAGTACTTAGGTGTAGTCAAGAGAAAATAATATCAAAATCCAGCTAGGGTAAGTGTACCAGTTATTGGCCCATGTACAAAACGTACTAGTTATTTGCCCCTGAGTGAGTACACCCCCCCCATGAAAATAATCCCATCTTCAACATTTTCATGGCAATATTTGATAAAGTACTTAGGTGTAGTCAAGAGAAAATAATATCAGATTCTACCTAGGGTAAGTGTACCAGTTATTGGCCCATGTACAAAATGTACTAGTTATTTGCCCCTGATTGAGTACACCAGTCTACCCCCATAAGTCTTCTTCTTTCACTTAGCCATTCAAGCAGGGTAAACTTTTTTTCCGAACACGGAAAACAAACAAACTTAGCCATTTTGCAAATTTCATTTGGGGTCGAAATTTCCCTCTTTTGATCCGCTTTCCCCATAAGTCTGCACCGTACAAAAATTTTCTGGATCCAAGGTTATCAAACGAGATAGATAGCATTCTTTTAAACCTTTCTTTTGATAAACTTGGATCTTGCATCCCCCCATGAAAATAATCCCATCTTCAACATTTTCATGGCAATATTTGATAAAGTACTTAGGTGTAGTCAAGAGAAAATAATATCAGAATCTACCTAGGGTAAGTGTACCAGTTATTGGCCCATGTACAAAACGTACTAGTTATTTGCCCCTGAGTGAGTACACTAGTCTACCCCCATAAGTCTTCTTCTTTCACTTAGCCATTCAAGCAGGGTAAACTTTTTTTCCGAACACGGAAAACAAACAAACTTAGCCATTTTGCAAATTTTATTTGGGGTCGAAATTTCCCGCTTCCCCCATAAGTCTGCACTGTACAAAAATTTTCTGGATCCAAGGTTATCAAAAGAGATAGATAGCATTCTTTTAAACCTTTCTTTTGATAAGCACGGATCTTGAAAATGTTTGTGCACACTGATTGGGATGGACTCACTAATGGGCCAATAACTAGGCTGTTTTTTAGACGGGCCAATGGCAAACTTACCCTACTTGTCTGTCTACCTATGGGTCTACCTACTTACTTATCTATCTATGTACTTGCATTTCCATCTTCTTTATAGCACCTACACTTTGTGCACACTGATTGGGATGGACTCACTAATGGGCCAATAACTAGGCTGTTTTTTAGACGGGCCAATGGCAAACTTACCCTACTTGCCTGTCTACCTATGGGTCTACCTACTTACTTATCTATCTACGTACTTGCATTTCCATCTTCTTTATAGCACCTACATCTATATCTAGAACTCTATACTACTACTTACTTTCATATCATCTTTCATAGAGTTCCTAGCTCCCCATTGTTGCTTAGTTAATAAACTTATCCCATATTTAGACTGTGCTGTTATTGTTGCTTGTTTTTCATAGAGAAATTGCTTTCAGAATAATGAAATTCTATATTTGTAGAGGAGAAAAGAAGAAGAAATAGAAGAAAATGAAAGACGGAGGATGAGGAGAAAAAGTAAAAATAGAAGAAAGAGGCGGACGAGAAGAAGTAGAAGAAGGAAGAGGAGGAGGAAGTTCCTGATGGGGACAGTCTCCGTATTGTGGTCCCCCCTGAAATCCCCACCCTTGTTTGCCCTATGCTCCAATTTGGGTACCATTATTTTTCATAGAGAAATTGCTTTCAGAATAATGAAATTCTATATTTGTAGAGGAGAAAAGAAGAAGAAATAGAAGAAAATGAAAGACGAAGGATGAGGAGAAGAAGTAGAAGAAGGAAGAGGAGGAGGAAGTTCCTGATGGGGACAGTCCCCGTATTGTGGTCCCCCCTGAAATCCCCACCCTTGTTTGCCCGCTCCAATTTGGGCACCATTATCATCATTTGGGGGGCAGGGGATCTGATGGGGACAGTCCCCGTTATTGTGGTCCCCCTGAAATCTCTCCCTCGTTTGCCCTATGCTCCAATTTGAGTACCATTATTCTCGTTATTGTTGCTTAAGAGTCGTAAAAAAGCAACCCTTCCCCCCACTTTAATGAAAATTTATGGATGGCATATTTTCCAGACTTTTATGTTGGGAGGGGGGGGGGGTTAAGAATGATAGAATGCGTCTATAATGGGGCCCCCTCCCCTGACTGTTATTGCCCCCTCTCTCATGATTTGGGAGCATAAAAAAGTTTGAGCGCGCTTACTCATGCTTTTTTGGGTAGAATGGCCAAAAAAGGGCCTTTTTTAATGCTTTTATTTTGAAGTTAAGTTTGCTTTAGGTACTTCGAATCAAACTTAACTTCAAATCTCTACTTCAAGCCCTGGTCTGGTCCCTGGTCACGGATAAGTACGTATACCGTATACCTCAATAGAACTTAGTACCTCAATAGGGAGGATGGTAATAGTAAGATACAGGGGGGTTTGGGGGTAACCCTCTGATTTCTTTTGGGAATGTAAAGGACCAAACGTAGCAGTCGTCTTGGAAGGTATCCAAAGAGATGAAATCTCTCTCTTTCTCTCTCTCTCTCTCTTTTTTTTTTTTGCTCGTATTCTTATTGAGAGTGGTTTATTGATTCAAGAAAAATACGAGATTTTTTTCTTTTTTTTTTTTTTTTTTTAAAAATGAGTGAGTGTGATACCAGGCCGCTCCGTTTTCTGCTTCCGTAAGCACATGGACCCAATTGACTACTATTTAGACTGCTTTTGTGAGGCCTGCGCCACTTCGTAGCGATGGCCTCCCGTAAGTATGCCTCTCTCATCAGACGGTGGAGCGAGAGAGTACACCCAATACTTTTCCCCCATCTTATAGGTGCTGGGGTCGAGACGACGGAACACCAGAACGTAACCTTTTGAAATATCTTGCAATCGCTATAGACGAGTACAAAGAGAGTCCTTTTATCCGGTTCTCTTTACAAAATGTCGATGGGTGGGATCGGAAGTCCGGGACCGCTTCTGCCATGGCAAGCGAAGCGCAGGTTAACAACTGGGAATCTTAACTCGTGTCCCCCCCAAGACTCTAGGTCAA
>NW_007379774.1:1484-5271 GCF_000475195.1 Diaphorina citri | reverse complement strand
TCATCAGATGGGCGAGAAGAGACACAATACTTCCCATTTAGGTGCTGGGTCAACACGAGAACACCAGAAAGTAACCTTCAAATATTTGCAATCAAAATACGAATGCAGCCGTACAGCGCAGGCCAGACCTTCAATGGACAATGATGGCCCAGCTTAGGGTACTTGGAATCTTCTCTAGCCCGGCAAACTCAATGTTCAGTGCACCAAAAAGTCCACCCATTCCATGTTAATTTGAGAACGATGACTAGCTCACTGTGTTTTTCGAGGATTGATAGGCGTCCTGGGAACCTGGGAAATTGCCCATGCAAAAGTAGGTATCGATCCAACAGGCCTGATTGTTCCCAACACGTACATACCTAGATGGCCCGTTAGCCAGCTACACACATCACAGTCGCTGAAAAGGTCAAGCCCGAAGTCCCTGCCATAAAGGCCGTACAGCGCAGGCCAGGCCTTCAATGGACAATGATGGCCCAGCTTAGGGTACTACTTGGAATCTTCTCTAGCCCGGCAAATTCAATGTTCAGTGCACCAAAAAGCCCACCCATTCCATGTTAATTTGAGAACGATGACTAGCTCACTGTTTTTCGAGGATTGATAGGCGTCCTGGGAACCATAGGACAGTTCGGCACCGTTAATACCATCCACTGAAAGTTAACTGTTACCAT
Source organism: Diaphorina citri (assembly GCF_000475195.1). NCBI lineage: Eukaryota > Metazoa > Arthropoda > Insecta > Hemiptera > Psyllidae > Diaphorina > Diaphorina citri. Next base: position 4,606 of record NW_007379774.1, on the reverse strand, counting down.
CCATTGAAGCCTTATCTAAATTGCCCATGCAGAAGTAGGTATCGATCCAACAGGCCTGATTGTTCCCAACACGTACATACCTACCCTCCGAAATAAAATTTGACTCTTCTCTAGCCCGGCAAATTCAATGTTCAGTGCACCAAAAAGCCCACCCATTCCATGTTAATTTGAGAACGATGACTAGCTCACTGTGTTTTTCGAGGATTGATAGGCGTCCTGGGAACCATAGGACAGTTCGGCACCGTTAATACCATCCACTGAAAGTTAATGCTATCCATTGAAGCCTTATCTAAATTGCCCATGCAAAAGTAGGTATCGATCCAACAGGCCTGATTGTTCCCAACACGTACATACCTACCCTCCGAAACAAAATTTGAAGAAAATAAATTATGAAAAACAAACTTTGTTTAAACATTGACATTTTTGCGCCCGTATCTAAGCACCTAACGTCAGTTTTTCAACATGGCTGACATCCCAAGGGGGACCTTCACGGGCGGACTTATATGAAGAGGATACCTATGTAGAGACCTATTTATATTATGTATAGACACCTATTTATGCTATCTATGTAAGGGAAAACAATCTGAAGGCCAAAGCTTCAAAACTTCCCTGACGGTCTGTGTAATAGAGAACTTTTGAAAGGGTATTATAAAAGTTTGTATATCATTATTGAGGTTTCTCTTCTGGTATTTTTATATAAAAACCACTGTAACAGAGAGAAGGGGCGAGAAAGAAGAGGGATTTTTTTATATTTTTAAGGCATAAAAATTTATTTATAGCTGTCGACATATGTTGGGACAGGGAATGAAAAGGGAAGTAGGAGAATAGGAGGGAGAAAAAGAAGCAGGGAATTAAAGAATAACAGAGTGTATAGAAGCCAAAAGGGAAGGCGAAGGAGATTCAAGAGGAGGGAGAACAAGAAACAAGAAGATGAAGAATGAGGGTAGAAGTGAAGGACAAGAAAAACAAGGAGAGGAAGAATGAAAGAGGACAGACATTGAGGATGGAAAAATGGATAGAGGACAAGGAAGAAGAGAAAGGAAAGTGAAAGACATGAGACGGTAAAAAAGGAAGATACAAGGTAAAAGTATAGATAGGACGTAAAAAAATGTAAATTTGAATTACATATTTATGACTATGACGCAGCAAGAGCCTCTTTTCTCATAAAAAAAATATTTTTGGACTGTGTGAAAGAAAATGAATATGAAAAGATAATTTATTTAGTGACTTGGAAAAAATCTTCGTTCTCTAAAAGTTTCCCTGTGTGGTCCTCCTAGACTTCCAATGTCTAACAGCCCAAATTGATAACACAATTTTACAAGACTTACAAAAAATTAAAATATCTAGCCAGCGCTACAGTAGTCCCCCCCACCCAAGTGACTTAGCTACTAAGTCTGAGCAAGTTCATTTCTAGACAAACAGGGAGTTCATCTTCCACAAAATGGGAATGAAATTTGTCACGTGACCTATTGGAATGAGAATCTACAGATCCCCATTTTATATTACTTTCCTTCCTTCCTATCTCTTTCTCTCTCTTCCTCCTCCTCTTTCTTTCTCCCTATCTCTTTCTTCTTCTTCTCTCTAACGGTATAGGTAGTGAAATACTTGAAAATTTCAAATTCATCACACAAATTTATAACAAATACTTATGTAAATACCCTCCGTCATAAATCATAATCATTATTTTATTTAACATCATTTTCCCCCATTACCAAAATAAACACAAAATGTTTATCGAACAATTTTACGAGTAGGTAGACGAGTCAATACTCATTCAAATATAATGGATGGTTTTGCTGTTGGTTATTTGATTTGTTCACAGTCTGACCTATTTTGCTGTCTGTTTTGAGGACTGTCGCGTCATGCGTTAAGCTACGTTCCCACTTGGGCTACATTTGCCGCGCGGCACGCCAGGCTGCAAAAGTCGCCTAAATGGAAACGTAGATTTAGACATCAATACAGTCAAACCTGTCTAAGTGGGACCTGTCTAAATGGGAAACCTGGATAAACGGGGAAAAATATCCAGTCCCTTGGATTCCCAATCAGACAAGTTGGGCGAGAAGAGACACAATACTTCCCATTTAGGTGCTGGGTCAACACGAGAACACCAGAAAGTAACCTTTAAATTATTTGCAATCGAAAAACGAGTACAAATTTTTGTCGATGGTGGGATTCGAACCCGGGACCTTCTGCATGGCAAGCAAGCACGTTACCACTAAAATTTTTGTCGATGGTGGGATTCGAACCCGGGACCTTCTGCATGGCAAGCAAGCGCGTTACCACTGGACCAACCGTGCCCCCAAGATTAGGTCAAAGTACGTTATGCAGTGTCTTTTTCAAGGTAAACTAAGATTACTAAGATATCATATTAAAAGGGTAAATGGTGTCCCACTTAAGGATCGTTGCTTTTAGTTATCATTGTCTCATATAACAGAACTATAATGGCCCGCTACATCTTGGGTGCAATAGTCCTACAAACTACAATTCTACATACTGGACTCCGCACACAGGAATTTTGTCAGAAAAGACCCCCGTTTCAATGTAATGTAATGGCCCGTTAGCCAGCTACACACATCACAGTCGCTGAAAAGGTCAAGCCCGAAGTCCCTGCCATAAAGGCCGTACAGCGCAGGCCAGACCTTCAATGGACAATGATGGCCCAGCTTAGGGTACTGGTGACTACTTGGGAATCTTCTCCTAGCCCGGCAAATTCAATGGTTCAGTGCACCAAAAAGCCCACCGATTCCATGTTAGATTTGAGAAACGGGATGGGACTAGGCTCAGGTGCACCCGGTTTGTTTTGGTGTGTTTTTCGAAGGAGTTGATAGGCGTCTTGGAACCATAGGACCAGGTTCGGCACTCGGTTAATACCATCCACTGAAAGTAATGCGTATGCATTGAGAAGCCTTTATCTAAATTGCCGCATGCCAAAAAGTAGGTAATCGATCCAACAGGCCTGATTGGTTCCGCAACACGTACATTACGCTACCCTCCGAAACAAAATTTGGAGAGAAATAAAATTACTGAAAAACAAACTTTGTTTAAGGGACAGTTGACATTTTTGCGCCGGCGTATCTAGCCACCTAACGTCAGTTTTTCCAACATGGGCTACCATCCCAAGG
>NW_007379774.1:0-1060 GCF_000475195.1 Diaphorina citri | reverse complement strand
ATGTGTCATTGGGAAGAATTTTTTTTGTTGGGGTTTGGGAAAAAAAAAAAAAAAAAAAAAATGCTTTCGTGTTTTGTTTTCGGAATTTTCAAGTTACTTTCGCTATCAAACACCTAGATTAGGCAGGTAAGAAGATAAGATATTTCTTAGGTAGATACATAAGTAGGTAAAGAAGGTAGTGGTTGTTGGTAGCAATGTAGGTGGTAGGTAAACGATAAAGGACGGAGTTAGATAAACTGTAAAATCAAGTCGGAAAGACGCAAAATTCACTTGAATCTCTCTCGAGAGCTCTTAATTATCAAGTCCGATTTTCATAAAAATTAAAATAACATTTGTTTCAGGTTCTATAAAAATCCATAATACCTAGGTATGTGTGTACGTACAAAAACGGTAAACGGTAACGGTAGGTAGTGAAATACTTGAAAATTTCAAATTCATCACACAAATTTATAACAAATACTTATGTAAATACCCTCCGTCATAATAATTATTTTATTTAACATCATTTTCCCCCATTACCAAAATAAACACAAAATGTTTATCGAATAATTTTACGAGTAGGTAGACGAGTCAATACACATTCAAATATAATGGATGGTTTTGCTGTTGGTTATTTGATTTGTTCACAGTCTGACCTATTTTGCTGTCTCGAGAGAGAGAGAGAGAGAGAGAGAGAGAGAGAGAGAGAGAGAGAGAGAGGGGGGGAGAGAAGGGATAGAGAGAGAATTAGTGGAGACACCAAAACTCCATTTACACAATCATCGGAAAAACGAAGCTCAGGATCAAAAGAGATGGAGAGAGAGGGAGGGAAAGGAAGAGAAAGATCCGAGGAAGGAGGGAGAGACAGAAAGACAGGAAGAAAGGGGAAGGGAGAGAAGGATATGAAAAGGTAGAAGAAGACAGGGAGAGAGAGAGAGAGAGAGACAGGAAGATAGGAATAAAGAGGAATGTAGAGAAGATACAGAGTGGGAGAGAGATAGACAGGTCGAAAGAGAGGAGAAAATGGAAGTAAGAAAGAACAAAGGCAAACAGACAAACGAACAGACAGACAGCAAGAAGC
>NW_007379773.1:34465-39967 GCF_000475195.1 Diaphorina citri | reverse complement strand
TGCTTCCCCACACCTCTGCGCCATAGAGTAGCGTTGCCATGACAATAGATTTGTAGAGTTTCATCCTGCTTTCTTGAGATTCCATTTTTGAGTTAACCAGGATACTTCTCACACTTGACACTGCCATTCTTCCTTTGGATACTGCTTGCTGCGAGGCTTTATGGAATACTCCATGTGACGAAAACTTTACGCCTAGGTAAACGTATTCACAGCACACCTCCAAAGAACGATTGTTATAGAAGAAAACGTCAGATCTTGGTAATTTTCCGCCACGTCTGAATACAACTATTTTTGATTTGGCCTCATTGACGGTCATTTGGTTCTCATTACAGTAGGAGGCTAGAAGGTCCAACTTCCTCTGCATGTCTATCCTGGAACTAGCGAGGATGATTAAATCATCGCAATATAACAGGAGTAATAAATTGATAGAACTATTAATGCTCACACCGTCCATGCCATTTCGTCTCAAATACTCCTCTATGTCGTTTATGAATGTAATAAAACAGATAGGGGAGGCTGAATCTCCTTCCATTACTCCTTGGGTTATTCTAGTTTGAGGGGTAAAATTGTTTTCCACTCGTATCTGTGTTTTTGCATTCTGGTAGAACCTTCTTAGTAATGAAATAATTTTCGCCGATATTCCGAACTCGAACAATTTTAAGAACAATAACTCATGTTGTACTTCTGAAAATGCGCACTTAAAATCCACGAAGGCTGCATATAATTTTCGCTTTTTTATTAGGTGTATAGCGACAATACTAGACAGGGAAAAAATATTGTCTATGCATCCGCGTCCAGGTCTAAATCCAGCCTGAGCCTCCGAAAACAACTTGTTGTTTTCAATCCATGCTAGGATACGAACAGATAACATATGGGTGATTAGTTTGAAAATATTGTTCAAAAGAGAAATACTTCTATAATTTTCACACCTTTTTGTGTCTCCTTTTTTGTACAACATGAAAATGTAAGAGGTCGCCAAACTATCAGGAACTTTCCCACCATCAAATAAATAATTAATAAAGTTCAATAGGTTTCTCTTCCAATCTTCACTCATAACTTTTAAATACTCATTTAAAACATTGTCCGGGCCAGGACTTTTGTTATTTTTCAAGTTCGAAATACCTTTTTCCAGCTCTCCCATACAAAAGTCGGAGTCCATTTCTCTACGCAGAACGTCTGAGAAAATCACATTAGGACATTCTTGTCTAGCTGGAAACTTATTAATCAAGTGCTCACGCCACGCCTCCATTGGGATTTCCTTGCTCCTATTTTCTTTTCTAGGCTTGTATCTCTTAACGGTTTTCCAAAACTCCTGTGCATTTCTAACCTTCACAAGTTTTTCTTTCAGTTCCTTCTCATGGGCTTGTTTTAGTTTCGCACAAAGTTGAAAAAATTTCCTCTTCACGACGAAAAATGTGTTTAAATCTTCGCTGTTCCTTTTCCTTTTCCATTTTCTATATGCTTGTCTGCTGGTTCTTTTCAATTCTCGGCACTCCTTGTTGTACCATGGTTTCTTAATATTTGGTCTATGTGTGGACACGTACTGTATCATGCCAGATTCCACAGCCGCCTCCACCATTTTACATCTCAGCGCTTCGTACACATACTCGACATTTGTTGGGAAAACAGCATTATTGATTTTATCGCCAAATTCTAAGATCTTGTCCGGATCCCATTTAAACCGAGTTATTTTTGTTCCTGGGAGAGAAATGTCTTGCTGGACATCACATTGCACATCTAAGGTAAGTATGACAGGAAAGTGGTCAGATATGACAATACTGTCAGATACTTGCAGTTTCAGTACCAATTTACAAATCTCGAGGTTACACCAGATCAAATCGACAACACTTTTACCAACTTTACTAACATACGTATATTGACCTGGAATATCCCCGTGAGTTCTGCCATTAAGCACTAGGAACCCGTTCTCTTCCATGCATTCTATCAACTGATCCCCTCTTATGTTTCCAACCACATCCAGAGATGTTCGCTGTGACAACACAACATCATACTCCTCAGCTAAGTTCTCATCTAAATAATTCTGATCTGAAAAATAACAAAAGTCCTGGCCCGGACAATGTTTTAAATGAGTACCTATTTAAAAGTTATGAGTGAAGATTGGAAGAGAAACCTATTGAACTTTATTGATTATTTATTTGATGGTGGGAAAGTTCCTGATAGTTTGGCGACCTCTTACATTTTCATGTTGTACAAAAAAGGAGACACAAAAAGCTGTGAAAATTATAGAAGTATTTCTCTTTTGAACAATATTTTCAAACTACCTAATCACCCATAGGTTATCTGTTCGTATCCTAGCATGGATTGAAAACAACAAGTTGTTTTCGGAGGCTCAGGCTGGATTTAGACCTGGACGCGGATGCATAGACAATATTTTTTCCCTGTCTAGTATTGTCGCTATACACCTAATAAAAAAGCGAAAATTATATGCAGCCTTCGTGGATTTTAAGTGCGCATTTTCAGAAGTACAACATGAGTTATTGTTCTTAAAATTGTTCGAGTTCGGAATATCGGCGAAAATTATTTCATTACTAAGAAGGTTCTACCAGAATGCAAAAACACAGATACGAGTGGAAAACAATTTTACCCCTCAAACTAGAATAACCCAAGGAGTAATGGAAGGAGATTCAGCCTCCCCTATCTGTTTTATTACATTCATAAACGACATAGAGGAGTATTTGAGACGAAATGGCATGGACGGTGTGAGCATTAATAGTTCTATCAATTTATTACTCCTGTTATATTGCGATGACTTAATCATCCTCGCTAGTTCCAGGATAGACATGCAGAGGAAGTTGGACCTTCTAGCCTCCTACTGTAATGAGAACCAAAATGACCGTCAATGAGGCCAAATCAAAAATAGTTGTATTCAGACGTGGCGGAAAATTACCAAGATCTGACGTTTTCTTCTATAACAATCGTTCTTTGGAGGTGTGCTGTGAATACGTTTACCTAGGCGTAAAGTTTTCGTCACATGGAGTATTCCATAAAGCCTCGCAGCAAGCAGTATCCAAAGGAAGAATGGCAGTGTCAAGTGTGAGAAGTATCCTGGTTAACTCAAAAATGGAATCTCAAGAAAGCAGGATGAAACTCTACAAATCTATTGTCATGGCAACGCTACTCTATGGCGCAGAGGTGTGGGGAAGCAGATATGAGGAGGCAATAGAGGCGTGCCAAAGTCAATTCCTTAAGTCTGTTTTCTGTCTTCCACGTAACACCCCGCATTACATGATCAGACTGGAAATGGGAGTGGTGAAGCTGTCCTGTCAAGTGGTGAAGCAGATGTTGGAATGGTGGATCAAACTTCTGTCTATGTCTCCTGAGCGGTACCCAAGAATCTGTTATAATCAGTTAATGATCTTAGACCAGAATTCAAGTAATGTTGTAAAATATAATTGGGTATCTCAGCTAAAACAAAAATTGGTTCGCTTAGGATTTGGGGAGGTCTGGGAATCACAGAGCCTAACTGTGGCGAAAGAGAAAAAACAAGAAATACTCAGTAAATGTAACTTTCAATCAATTGAGGATGACTGGAATAGACTCATTAATTCAACGTATTGTAATCTTTTCAAGGATATAAAGTCCAAACCTATCAGGGATGTTTCTTTTACTTCTGAATATTTGCTAGAGTTAGGTCACATTGATAGAATCAGAACAATGGCTCAAATCAGATTGTCTGGAAAACTTCAAGTTAAGTTTTACATTAATAGAACAAGTTATCAATGGGATCCTAATGAACTTTGTAGCATTTGTAACTTACAGGAAAAGGAAGATTTAAATCACTTTTTATTACGTTGCCCACAATACGCATGCATTCGCAAAAAATTCATCGATACCAATTCATTGGTATCGGAGGGTGGTACATTGAAGGATATTGTGAAACAACCGTCAAAATCGGCCATTAATAACATTTATTTTTACGTACAAGGAGCCCTCAAGTTAAGATCTTTCCTAAGAAATGAATAAATAGTTTATTTTAGATAGGTATGTACTCATATAATGAATTACTTAAAATTGGTTTATACTATCAGATAAAATATAGGTTTGTACACATTTTATTAGTTAGGTACCTATTTAGTATTTTTGAATGGAAAAAGAAGTTAATGGAAAAAAAACTTTATAATCAGCAGGTAGTTATTATTTTTATTATTTATTTTTCATAGTATGTAAGCCAACCTTGTAACATTTTTTAAAAAATAAATACAAATAAATTTATCTAATCTAATCTAATCTATCTATTGCACTATTTGCTAAGAAATAATTCCAGTGTTAATAGGAAAACAAGGAAAGTAAAAATTAGGAACAATTCTATACTATAGGCATTAATTACTGTTGAAGCGAATCGGTTGTCTCTAGGATAACCTTCCTTTCTTGAGTACAAAGAAGCTTTTTTCCAAAGAAATATGTTAGTATATCTACCATAAGTACACTTTTACACGTACCATACAACGATCAGTTTTTAGAACTACCTCTTTTAGGTCCTAATTTTCATCAATCATTTATTTGCATATGTCCAATATTGACAAACTATTTTACAGGCCAGAGGTTTTAAATCATTTTCACAGGAATATGTATATCTACCGTATGTACACAATTACACGTAGCTTCATTTTTAGAACTACTCTTTTTAGGTTCTAACTGAAATAATTTATTTGCATATATCCAATGTTCGTAAACTATTTTACAGGCAACCCTGGAGCATACAGTCAATCTGGCAAACCTGGAAGAGCTCGATACTAAAAATATATATATATAATCGTATTTTTCACAAATAACAGGACCTTTCATAAGATGAAAAAAAAGTACGCCTAAGACGAAAAAAATACGCCTTTTCTGACACAAGAGAAAGATGGACATTTCAGTAAGAAATAAGAAAATACGCCTTGGTTTTTTTGACCTAGAGAACTGTGAGGAAAATGCAACTGAACCAACCATACTCCAGGATTTTTATCACATTATTTTTTCATTCGGCAGCTCCTCCTTTTATAAATTTACAAGAAACATATTTGACAAAGTAATATTTTTACCATAAAAATATTTTTTCAATAGTATAAATGAAGTATATGAAAAAAAATATGTCATGGTTTTTACCGTGCAAATATTTGAAGTGGATCTCAAAACTTGACAGGTAATTGTTTCAAGACAATTTTTGTTTGTAGGACATATATTTTTCCTTATTTACTATGTAGGAAAAATAGTTCGATGTTGTTCTCTATTTCATGTTTTTCTAGGGCTATCTTTTAGAGGATTTACCTTAAATTTTAGGGCGACCTTCAATTTTTTCCTCTCTGTGGAAGACCAATTTTTTTGTTTATCTTTGTGTTTTATCTGATAATGGTTCCTTCAACCATAGCACTTGGTTTTTTCACTTTCCTTATTTTATAGGAAGTGAAAGTAATGTAATTCCTTATATGTTCGTTTTTTTTTTTTTTTTTTTTTTTTTTTTTTTTTTTTTAAATAAAAAAAAAAGCCCCCAAAAAAAAA
>NW_007379773.1:24026-33149 GCF_000475195.1 Diaphorina citri | reverse complement strand
TTTTTTTTTGGGGGCTTTTTTTTTTATTTAAAAAAAAAAAAAAAAAAAAAAAAAAAAAAAAAAAAACGAACATATAAGGAATTACATTACTTTCACTTCCTATAAAATAAGGAAAGTGAAAAAACCAAGTGCTATGGTTGAAGGAACCATTATCAGATAAAACACAAAGATAAACAAAAAAATTGGTCTTCCACAGAGAGGAAAAAATTGAAGGTCGCCCTAAAATTTAAGGTAAATCCTCTAAAAGATAGCCCTAGAAAAACATGAAATAGAGAACAACATCGAACTATTTTTCCTACATAGTAAATAAGGAAAAATATATGTCCTACAAACAAAAATTGTCTTGAAACAATTACCTGTCAAGTTTTGAGATCCACTTCAAATATTTGCACGGTAAAAACCATGACATATTTTTTTTCATATACTTCATTTATACTATTGAAAAAATATTTTTATGGTAAAAATATTACTTTGTCAAATATGTTTCTTGTAAATTTATAAAAGGAGGAGCTGCCGAATGAAAAAATAATGTGATAAAAATCCTGGAGTATGGTTGGTTCAGTTGCATTTTCCTCACAGTTCTCTAGGTCAAAAAAACCAAGGCGTATTTTCTTATTTCTTACTGAAATGTCCATCTTTCTCTTGTGTCAGAAAAGGCGTATTTTTTTCGTCTTAGGCGTACTTTTTTTTCATCTTATGAAAGGTCCTGTTATTTGTGAAAAATACGATTATATATATATATTTTTAGTATCGAGCTCTTCCAGGTTTGCCAGATTGACTGTATGCTCCAGGGTTGCCTGTAAAATAGTTTACGAACATTGGATATATGCAAATAAATTATTTCAGTTAGAACCTAAAAAGAGTAGTTCTAAAAATGAAGCTACGTGTAATTGTGTACATACGGTAGATATACATATTCCTGTGAAAATGATTTAAAACCTCTGGCCTGTAAAATAGTTTGTCAATATTGGACATATGCAAATAAATGATTGATGAAAATTAGGACCTAAAAGAGGTAGTTCTAAAAACTGATCGTTGTATGGTACGTGTAAAAGTGTACTTATGGTAGATATACTAACATATTTCTTTGGAAAAAAGCTTCTTTGTACTCAAGAAAGGAAGGTTATCCTAGAGACAACCGATTCGCTTCAACAGTAATTAATGCCTATAGTATAGAATTGTTCCTAATTTTTACTTTCCTTGTTTTCCTATTAACACTGGAATTATTTCTTAGCAAATAGTGCAATAGATAGATTAGATTAGATTAGATAAATTTATTTGTATTTATTTTTTAAAAAATGTTACAAGGTTGGCTTACATACTATGAAAAATAAATAATAAAAATAATAACTACCTGCTGATTATAAAGTTTTTTTTCCATTAACTTCTTTTTCCATTCAAAAATACTAAATAGGTACCTAACTAATAAAATGTGTACAAACCTATATTTTATCTGATAGTATAAACCAATTTTAAGTAATTCATTATATGAGTACATACCTATCTAAAATAAACTATTTATTCATTTCTTAGGAAAGATCTTAACTTGAGGGCTCCTTGTACGTAAAAATAAATGTTATTAATGGCCGATTTTGACGGTTGTTTCACAATATCCTTCAATGTACCACCCTCCGATACCAATGAATTGGTATCGATGAATTTTTTGCGAATGCATGCGTATTGTGGGCAACGTAATAAAAAGTGATTTAAATCTTCCTTTTCCTGTAAGTTACAAATGCTACAAAGTTCATTAGGATCCCATTGATAACTTGTTCTATTAATGTAAAACTTAACTTGAAGTTTTCCAGACAATCTGATTTGAGCCATTGTTCTGATTCTATCAATGTGACCTAACTCTAGCAAATATTCAGAAGTAAAAGAAACATCCCTGATAGGTTTGGACTTTATATCCTTGAAAAGATTACAATACGTTGAATTAATGAGTCTATTCCAGTCATCCTCAATTGATTGAAAGTTACATTTACTGAGTATTTCTTGTTTTTTCTCTTTCGCCACAGTTAGGCTCTGTGATTCCCAGACCTCCCCAAATCCTAAGCGAACCAATTTTTGTTTTAGCTGAGATACCCAATTATATTTTACAACATTACTTGAATTCTGGTCTAAGATCATTAACTGATTATAACAGATTCTTGGGTACCGCTCAGGAGACATAGACAGAAGTTTGATCCACCATTCCAACATCTGCTTCACCACTTGACAGGACAGCTTCACCACTCCCATTTCCAGTCTGATCATGTAATGCGGGGTGTTACGTGGAAGACAGAAAACAGACTTAAGGAATTGACTTTGGCACGCCTCTATTGCCTCCTCATATCTGCTTCCCCACACCTCTGCGCCATAGAGTAGCGTTGCCATGACAATAGATTTGTAGAGTTTCATCCTGCTTTCTTGAGATTCCATTTTTGAGTTAACCAGGATACTTCTCACACTTGACACTGCCATTCTTCCTTTGGATACTGCTTGCTGCGAGGCTTTATGGAATACTCCATGTGACGAAAACTTTACGCCTAGGTAAACGTATTCACAGCACACCTCCAAAGAACGATTGTTATAGAAGAAAACGTCAGATCTTGGTAATTTTCCGCCACGTCTGAATACAACTATTTTTGATTTGGCCTCATTGACGGTCATTTGGTTCTCATTACAGTAGGAGGCTAGAAGGTCCAACTTCCTCTGCATGTCTATCCTGGAACTAGCGAGGATGATTAAATCATCGCAATATAACAGGAGTAATAAATTGATAGAACTATTAATGCTCACAAATGATCAACTTTCTGGGAATTATAGGGTTAGGTTGAACGCGAAAAGAACTTTCACTAATGATCAACTTTCTGGGAATTATAGGGTTAGGTACTTAGGTAGTACATATCAAGATCTTTCACAAATGATCAACTTTTTGTGTTATTGGTTTTAGTATAGGAATCAAAAACGTATACATAAAAAGGACTTCATGATTATTTGCGTGAAATTAGGAAAACAGGGGAGTGTTCCCGGGACGATAAGACCATTGCAGTTGCAGTTCCCTCTGTCAAACCTTAAAAAAAAAAAAAAAAAAAAAATCTGGATCCAAGGCTATTTTCATAGTCAGGGCAGAAGTTTAAAATATTAATTTCTGATCCGAATTTCGATCTGAATAATGAAAGTGACCTATTTAAAGTCAAATCACCTTTCAGGATGCTTTTATTGTTTTTGGTGCTTCCCCTATCAGAGAAATAGCATAGCAGACTTGAATGTTAAAATAGCCATAGCTCTGGTTATTGGACCGACCTCAAACTTTTACCAAATACTGTATTTTTTAAAGTCTTTCTTATGTTAAAAGTTGGGGGTTCTCATAAAAAAAAAAAAAAAAATGACCTGAGGCCCCTAGCCCCTACGTGGAGTCCGCCCCTGAAAATCCAAAGTGTTCCCCAAATAAATTTTTTTAATAAGCTAGGTGTTTGACCATGCAAAGTTTCTTTTTCGTACCAATCGTACCTAAAATCGGAAGATATTCAGCTATTGCGGACTTTTTCCGCACCCTGTAATACTGTATAGGTTTATAATATACATTGTATGTATTACGTAGTAGGTATACATAAACCATATACATACAAGATAGTAGTACCTACCTACATAGTTGCCCTAATAACAAGGGTTGAGGAGGAAAAAGCATGGTAACTATATCAACAGAATTCAACAAAAACCTTTCTAAGCACAATATCTAATGATCACCCCTAAATTACTACGAGTACCTAGTAGATAAGATTACTTATAGGAGGATACTTTTTATTGAAGTTTGTTCAATAAGATATTAGTTCAGATGAAAATAGGTTCGAAACTTTCAGAGAATTACCTACCTACTACAGTACGTATACTAACCTAGTACCTACCTATACCTACATATTTTATCTTTTCAGTTACTACCTATGTGTTAAGTTCTAGTCTCACTTAAATTCTCAAATTAAAAAAAAAAAAAAAAATCTACATAAGCTACAATGTAAAAGGTAAGATACGTGCTTTAGGAGTGTTCTAAATGTAATTCCAAGAGGTGCAATGTAAAAAAAAGACCAAAAACTAAAAAAAAAAAAAAAAATATATATATATATATAAAAAAGGTTTCTTTTTATTTTTTCGGTATTACTACTTGTCTTGCTTACTGTAGACAGTACTACTTGCGTACTAAAGATGTAAGTACCTACTATGTACTTGCGTACTGGATAAAAACAGGTAGAAAGCTAAATATACCTCTCAAAATTTGGTCTCACAGAAAAATCCCTTCTTTTATCCCACGAAATAATTCTCTAGAACGCGAAAAAAACTTTTGCAAATGATCAACTTTCTGGGAATTATAGGGTTAGGTACTTAGGTAGTACATATCAAGATCTTTCACAAATGATCAACTTTTTGTGTTATTGGTTTTAGTATAGGAATCAAAAACGTATACATAAAAAGGACTTCATGATTATTTGCGTGAAATTAGGAAAACAGGGGAGTGTTCCCCCCCCCATTAAATGTTCGTACTTTTAAGCTATGAAAAGTTAATAGAAAAGACCATAGTCTCCTTCATATATGTAAAATGATAAAAGGAAGGGGGGATATTATGAACACGCTGTAGGTATATGTGGAAGTTTTTACTTTCTATTACTACAGTATAGCGAGCTATACTAGTAATGAAAGTATTGCAATCGGTCCAAATGTTCAAAATCGGGAAATGGGTGGAAATATCCGTTTTGGGATCCCCTGATTCCAAAAAAGTGGTTTTTAGCCCATGGTCTGTACGTACGTATGTGTGTACTACAGGTTTAAATGGGAAAAGGTGGTATACAAAATATCTTAAGAACGGTTTGTCCTAGAGCGATGAAATTTGGTATGCTACCCGGTATGGTCCAAGGACGCGACTGTAACAATTTGGTAAAAATCGGACAGTCACTCATCCAGATATCAACCAAAGGCAATGTTGCTTCAAACTTCGGACTTGATTTATTTTATTATTATTTTTTTTCCCAAATACGTATTCCGCAAATGTAATAGAAAGTCGTGTGATGTTCACACCAGATATATTTTTTTTTTTTCGAGATTTAAGTAAAACCTAAAACTTACCCATAATAATATGTTGTAAGGGTACCTAATTTTTCTGATCACGCTTTCTGCTTCGCCATTTAGGTAGCTATTCCTAGTCACATTGACCCTCATTTCAACCAGAGTGGGGTCCCGGAATATCCCAGGAGGTAGCATGTAATGACTAGAGCCCGATTTTATGCAGCGAAAAAAGCCGAAATATGCAGTTGCATATGCAAAGCGAACAAACAAACAAACAAACAAACAAAATGAAAGGAATAAACAAAACAAAATGTTAACAAAATTAAAAAAGTTTGGCAATAATTACCTACAAGATGCAAGAATTTTTCATGTTCTACCTAAGTACCTACCTACTCACTACTGGGTTTTGTGAAATGAAACAATTAGGTATTTAACTATTGTTCAACAAACAAACAAACAAACAAACAAAATGAAAGGAATAAACAAAACAAAATGTTAACAAAATTAAAAAAGTTTGGCAAGAATTACCTACAAGATACAAGAATTTTTCATGTTCTACCTAAGTACCTACCTACTCACTACTGGGTTTTGTGAAATGAAACAATTAGGTATTGTACTATTGTTCCAAATGAGATGGCACCAATGAGTGTCGTCTGTCTCAAAATAAGTTTGTAGTGAGAAAAAGATCTTTCTACATCAACAGATGTGTCAGGGGACAGAACTTGAAGTTGAAGAGTGCCGGGGAAATGCTCAAACCATCTGGTAACTCTTTTCCCTTTCCGTTAATGTACCTATGTAACTATTAACTTGCTTCAGAAATTCTAGTCTAGGATTTTTCTCTGTTACTTGTTTCAACTTGTTCCTGAGCTTCTCAGGTACCTAGGTTCCAAGGAAGGGACGGTACTTTCCCATTTTGTGGGTTTTACATAGGGTACTTTGGAAGTACTAACCCAACTTAGGAAAATTTTACTTTTTTCCTCAAAAACCCTCGAAATATGCAAAATTTAGCCGATTTTGCTCAAATTTGCAGGAAAATGCCCAAATATGCAAAATCACTAAAAATCGTCAAAATATGCAATTGCATATGCAAATATGCAATATGCAAAAGTCCGGGCTCTAGTAATGACGCTACATCCATATTCCAGACACCAACCACAACGACATCCACTTCAGTGGTCTGTTGGGAATTGGTGCATTTGTCGCTGGCTTGTTTACACTTTTTTACTTTCTATTACTACAGTATAGGTCAGCTCCCATGGCGTAGTGGTCACTGCACTCGCCTTGCACGCGGGAGACCCGGGTTCGATTCCCGGCGGGGTCAAGAAATTTGTATCATGCAAATGATTGATCCCGTGACTGGCTGTTGCGGGGCCCACTCAGCCTCGTGAGGAAAATGAGTAGCTATGACATGTAAATGCGCATAGCGACCGGTGCCAGGATGGTAGGTAAACATTGGTTGTTAGGATTATTGAGATATGATCACCGGTGAGATATGGGGGAGCTCTGAAGTATATCGTGCCCTCAAAAATATGCCAGCATGCTGGGAGAGAGATTTTCATTTCCTCTAATCACCGGTGAGATATGGGGGAGCTCTGAAGTATATCGTGCCCTCAAAAATATGCCAGCATGCTGGGAGAGAGATTTTCATTTCCTCTGGATTGTTTTAACAGAGAAGGGATGAGTCCTTGGGTTTTTTTCCTGTGTTCTAAGGGGGAAATGAACAAGGGGTACGTACGCTACAACTCGAGTTCTGAAAGTAATTTATTACGGTACGAGGTGTAAGAGCTGTGAACAAGACCAGCGTGGAAAATGCTTGACTCTGTCAAGGGGTACGTACGCTACAACTCGAGTTCTGAAAGTAATTTATTACGGTACGAGGTGTAAGAGCTGTGAACAAGACCAGCGTGGAAAGTGCTTGACTCTGCTCTCTTTTCTTCTCTTTCATCCCCGTTCTTCCCCAATTTCCTTCTTGTCCTCCTCTCATTTTTCTTTATTTCCCGAAACAATGTTATTTCGGGGGAGAAAGTTAAAAATATAAAACTGTGGCTTTTTTCCTCTCTCACCTGATACAATTTCAAGATTTCTGTTTGAAAAGTTGGGTACCCCAAAACAGACTGAGTTCAGTTGTTACAGTCCATTTTTATACCTACACTTCCAAATGGTATTTCGACATTGGAATGGTGGTTTACCAGAATTTTTTTTTTTTTTTACATTTTTACTGCACCGTACAGAACCTGGAAAATTTATGAATATTAATGCTCATCAGTTGAACGTCATCAAAAGATGTCGACATTTCACTGTCCTTCATTCCACCCCCTCTAATACTACCCCTCCCTCCTCCACTTATACACCACGACCCCTCCCCTCACCAATCACTAAGTTCAAACAATAGGAACGACCCATACAAGAGCAGTCAATCGAGAAAGCAATCTTGAAACTTTCCGCCAAAAATAAAGCAATAATATTGAGGGATTATTTCAGTGGCGAAGAGTGCGAAGGGGTGAGATGGGTGTGTACGATTTGTCAGTTTTGTGAGACTTTAGTAGACGGATATTTGGAGATGATAATGAGGGAACAAATGAGAAATGTCCTCGTTTGGATCCCTAAGATCTAAACATGTAAAGGCCTCGATTATTTGATCTTACAGACTTGGTCCATTTCTGAAAGGGACATGGAATTGATTACACTTCCTTAATATGTAGTTTTGAAAAATTACGAATTAAAGGTACCTACCTGAAATACTAAGGAAGGAATTGTATCTCTGTACAATAATCTACCTGCATAGAATTCGAGATATGTATTGGGAAAAATCCTACAGTGCTGCAGTGAGCACCAAAGTTGTGACATAATAACACAAAGAAATTGCATTTACATTTACAATAATCTACCTGCATAGAATTCGAGCACAACTCTATATGCCTCTAAAAAAACGAGCCTTGATCATGACTTGTACGAGCATAAAGATGAACCCCCCTTTCACGCCCCTACAAAGCTCATTTTGACAAATCGCCACTGGGGTTTTCAACGGAAATTCCTTGATAAAGCTTGCCGATAAGCTGAAAATAATGTATTCTGCATAAGCACAGCAATCACTTTTATTTTTATTATTCAATGAATTTTCATTGCGCGCTTTGGCATTTAATTTTTTTCAATTTCTTTAATGCGAGAGGATTGGATTGAGTTTTGAATCCTGAGGGAAATGCATTCCAGCCATGTAGAGGTAATCCGGGAGTTTTTGATCAAAGTGACTAAATCTGATTTTCAAAATCTAGTTAGATACTTTTGTTAGTCCTTCCTTCTACACTTATTCGTAATTCAGCACATTTTCTGCTCTTGTTCTTGTTAGTCCTTTCTCAAAAGGAGGAAGGGAGGGAGAAAGAGAGAGAGAGAGAGAGAGAGAGAGAGAGAGAGAGAAAGAGAGAAAGAAAGAAAGAGATTATTAGAAAGAAAGAGTCACAGTATTCCAATATGAAGTAATCTAATGAAAAATTCAGGGGAGAAAGAGAGAGAGAGAGAGAGAGAGAGAGAGAGAGAGAGAGAGAGAGAGAGAGATAGAAAGTGAGTATTATGAAGTTAGTCATAGTATCCCAATATGAAGTAATCTAATGAAAAATTCAGCCTCCATGGTCGATAAGTTCCTGTTCTTACCCGTTCTTTACAGAAAAGAAAATGGACATAAGAGAGTGGTAAAAGAGAGGAGAGAGAATTAGACACAAGGAAACGGGGAGAAAAGAAAGTAATCTAATGAAAAATTCAGCCTCCATGGTCGATAAGTTCCTGTTCTTACCCGTTCTTTACAGAGAAGAAAATGGACATAAGAGAGTAGTAAAAGAGAGGAGAGAGAATTAGACACAAGGAAACGGGGAGAAAAGAAGGTTAGAGAAGCAAGAATAAGGGGAGGTATAGCTAAAGAAGTGGAGAAATGGTTATTAGAATCCAGAAGTAGAAAGAAAGGGAGGGAGGGAGAGAGATAGGAAAGAAGAGGGAGAGAACGAGAGAGAGAGAGAGAGAGAGAGAGAGAGAGAGAGAGAGGAAAGAAGAGGGAGAGAGAGAGAGAGAGAGAGAGAGAGAGAGAGAGAGTGT
>NW_007379773.1:0-23622 GCF_000475195.1 Diaphorina citri | reverse complement strand
AAAAAAAAAAAAAAAAAAAAAAAAAAAAAAAAAAAACGGGTTCTAAGTGGGTAGAAACCGGATTCGATCTGGGTTACGGAGGGACATTTATACGGTTTCTACCCGGATAGAATCGGGATAGAATCTTTAAAGTGCTATTTTTACAAATTTCATCTCAAAATGACTACCCAAGTAACCAAAATACATGGGAACAAAAATAAAATCCTGGTACAAAAAAGAAGATAGGATCGTCCTTTTCTCATTTTGAGATGTTATTTTGTAACAGTTTTGCTTCAGCACTTAGAAGTTTAAATGAATAGGTGATGATACAATGAATATACCTATGATTATTTAGCGGTGTGTTTTTATTTTTGCCAGGATCTGCGGCCGGGGGTCTCAAGTTACATCCAGATGGTGTGCACGTCATTTACTCCCTGGGTATCAAACTCATCGTACTCAACTGGAACACGGGTACTCAGAGATTCCTGGAGGGGCATACTAACAATGTAACCACCATTGATGTGAGCAAGAGTGGCAAGTATGTGGCATCAGGACAGGTCAATTATATGGTGTTCAAGGTAACTAATTAACTATACAATACCTACCTCATATTCTAATAAAAAATAACAATACTGTTACGTGGGCGTGGGCGTGAACGGGTTCCGAAAAGATTAGGATTAGTGAAAACACTTGCGAGTTCGTAAATTTATAACTAATTTTAACAAGTTTATTAGGTTCACTAAAAAGCACACAGACACTAAGTACAATCACTATTACTAGTTACAATCGCAAAACACTATCACTGAAAACACTTAGGTACCTACTTTACTGTCACTTATAGCGGGACTAACACTTAGATATCGCGCTAGAAAACTCATTATCACAGTATCACTGTACTAATCGCTTACGCGGAACTATCGCTTAGAAACACAGGTCTCACGTCTGACTGGTGGGTACCTATCCCCATTATCCCCAACATTTGAGTTTTTCCCCCTCTCTGAGCGTCTTTGTTGTTGAGTATTTTAAGATAGGAAATTTTTGGTCGAAAATTGGCCGCCGTAGGCGGCTCAGGCTCGGGACTTAGAAAATTTTTCATTTTTTTTAATAATTTTTCATTTTTATTTTTTCAAATACGTATTCCGCAAATGTAATAGAAAGTCGTGTGATGTTCACACCAGATTTTTTTAAAGAGGTTTGACAGAGGGAACTGTAACTGCTATGGTCTTATCGTCCCGAAATCGAAGAGAGGAGGAAGACAGGATAGGAGAAAGCCAGCCGTTCCGAGAACGAACATTATCCCATCAGGATAAAATCGGCCCCGGGCGGGAATCGAACCCGCATAATATTTACACTTTGATCATAATTTGAATAGGATTTTCATTTGAAAATTTAGAAATACAAAATAGAAGTTGTTCGCCTGTGATTGATTCCATCTCCAACCAACAAATTGGCTACCTACAGACTACAGAGTGAGAAATTAATGTCCTCCGCATTCTGGTGCATTATTCTCCTAGTTCAAATTGAACATAATTATACTATAATTGCGCAAAGAAACTATTTCATTATTAATTTTTACCGTTCCAAAGTTTTAGGCAAATTGAACATAATTATACTATAATTGCGCAAAGAAACTATTTCATTATTAATTTTTACCGTTCCAAAGTTTTAGGTTTTTTTTTTTTTTAATTACTTTTAATGTATTGGTATTTTTCAAAGTGATTTTAGTGTACTTGTGTGTGTTGTGTCAACAAATTGAAGACTTTTAGGAGGTGAATCTCGTTAGTTATTAGGTCATGGATGCTTTGTCTTCAAGTGACGCATCTGATGCTGTGGGGGAGACTCCTGGTGAGGATATTCGAGAAATTGAAATTCAAGACTTGAAACTTCTGCGTATCGTTCCCTTCTTTTATCCCACGAAATAATTCTCTAGAACGCGAAAAAAACTTTTGCAAATGATCAACTTTCTGGGAATTATAGGGTTAGGTTTAGGGTTGGGACATCGACATCGATGTTTTGAAAACATCGATACATCGGAACAAAAACATCGATGTTCCCTTCTTTTATCCCACGAAATAATTCTCTAGAACGCGAAAAAAACTTTTGCAAATGATCAACTTTCTGGGAATTATAGGGTTAGGTTGAACGCGAAAAGAACTTTCACTAATGATCAACTTTCTGGGAATTATAGGGTTAGGTACTTAGGTAGTACATATCAAGATCTTTCACAAATGATCAACTTTTTGTGTTATTGGTTTTAGTATAGGAATCAAAAACGTATACATAAAAAGGACTTCATGATTATTTGCGTGAAATTAGGAAAACAGGGGAGTGTTCCCCCCCCCATTAAATGTTCGTACTTTTAAGCTATGAAAAGTTAATAGAAAAGACCATAGTCTCCTTCATATATGTAAAATGATAAAAGGAAGGTGCCAATCCATGAAGAGCATGGATGATGGAAATTAGTACCCTACACGCCTTACACTTGAATTTAGACCACGCTACGCCACTGAAGGGGGGATATTATGAACACGCTGTAGCTATATGTGGAAGTTAAATGTTCGTACTTTTAAGCTATGAAAAGTTAATAGAAAAGACCATAGTCTCCTTCATATATGTAAAATGATAAAAGGAAGGGGGGATATTATGAACACGCTGTAGGTATATGTGGAAGTTTGTCTCACGTCTGACTGGTGGGTACCTATCCCCATTATCCCCAACATTTGAGTTTTTCCCCCTCTCTGAGCGTCTGTTTCTACTTTCTATTACTACAGTATAGCGAGCTATACTAGTAATGAAAGTATTGCAATCGGTCCAAATTTTCAAAATCGGGAAATGGGTGGAAATATCCGTTTTGGGATCCCCTGATTCCAAAAAAGTGGTTTTTAGCCCATGGTCTGTACGTACGTATGTGTGTACTACAGGTTTAAATGGGAAAAGGTGGTATACAAAATATCTTAAGAACGGTTTGTCCTAGAGCGATGAAATTTGGTATGCTACCCGGTATGGTCCAAGGACGCGACTGTAACAATTTGGTAAAAATCGGACAGTCACTCATCCAGATATCAACCAAAGGCAATGTTGCTTCAAACTTCGGACTTGATTTATTTTATTATTATTTTTTTTTCCCAAATACGTATTCCGCAAATGTAATAGAAAGTCGTGTGATGTTCACACCAGATATATTAAAATCGGACAGTCACTCATCCAGATATCAACCAAAGGCAATGTTGCTTCAAACTTCGGACTTGATTTATTTTATTATTATTTTTTTTCCCAAATACGTATTCCGCAAATGTAATAGAAAGTCGTGTGATGTTCACACCAGATATACTGAGCGTCTTTGTTGTTGTTGTTCCAACTCTAGGAATGCTGCTGCTTCAATAGGGTCCGTCCAGAGTGATTCAGGTGTTAGGTTGGTGAGATTCGCCGTGCATTCAAACAGGTGCCGAACTGTGTGAACAGCTGTTTTGCAGAGAGGACATTTGTCATCTTCCATTGGGTTTATGGGGGGGCTTTGTAACTCTGGAGGGCGTCTTTAACTTTCGAAGCTATACCTACATTACCTACCTAGCTAATACCTACTCTAGACTTCGCGTTTTGCAACATTATTAACAATACCTTTAATAAATGTAACTATACTAGATACTAGAAGATATGTATAACGGACAAAAGCCAAAATAAATATATACCTACCTTATGAAAAGAGGCCTTTCCTTTCAAAATCTCAAATTGAACCAAGATGTCAGGAAAATCACAAGAGGACTCAGACCCAATTCATAGCAATCAAACATTTCGGATTCCATTTTTTTTCTTCTCTTGACCTAGCAGCCTAATTTAATTTTACTTTTTCAGGCATTTGTCTGCTTGTGGGACTTTGCCTCTGGAGATTTACTCATCAAGCATGATTCGCACAAGGTCCGGGTGGAAAGTGTCATTTTCTCGAGTTGTGAATCATTTCTTTTCTCCCTAGGAGGGCAAGATGATGGACAGATTGTCGTGTTCAACATTAAAACTGAATCAGCCATATGTGGTAATCTTCTTTTTCGGGGTTTTCTAAAGCACAGTGAGTTAGGCTTTAAAAATTGGAATAATGACTGGTGATGGTGTTACCAGATATATTTTTTTTTTCGAGGATTTAAGTAAAACTAAAACTTTACCCATAATAATAATGTTGTATAGGTACCTAATTTTCTGATCACGCTTTTCTGCTTCGCCATTTAGGTAGCTATTCCTAGTCACATTGACCTCATTCAACCAGAGTGGGGTCCGGAATATCCAGGAGTAGCATGTAATGACTAGAGCCCGGATTTTATGCAGCGAAAAAAGGCCGAAATATGCAGTTGCATATGCAAGCGAAACCCCTAAAATATGCAAAAAGATGCAGGAAAACGCCAAAATATGCACACTATTTTAAAAATTAAAATATGCAACCTATTTTTGGCTAAATAAATACCAATTTAGAGCATTTTATTTTTATTTTTTTTTTTTAATGAAACAAAATCGGACAGTCACTCATCCAGATATCAACCAAAGGCAATGTTGCTTCAAACTTCGGACTTGATTTATTTTATTATTATTTGTTTAGAGCAGGAAAAATAAGGAAGAACTGAATTTTTCTTTTTCTTCTACGATTTCTAGATACCGAGATAAATCGATTAAAAAAATATCGGTAAATCGTGAAGTTTGACGTCACGGCATACGCTCCCGTAGGTGATGACGTCATAATTCAAGACTCCCGCTTTGTTTGTTTGTGCGCAAGCGTTTCTACGCATTTTGACGTGAAATCGGACGTTACACATATTTGAACTCTTTCATTAGAACGGAAAATGAAAATTGAATTTTCGACCTTTTACAGTAATTTTTTGGGAGTTTTGACTTCAGATTTGGATTTTTCCCAACTTTTACATAGGAATCAACCATTTATTTATAATTTTTACCCATTTGCAACTCCTCCATTCAAGGTGGATCATTATCAAGCGTGGCATCGGGGGTTGCTAAAACATTGAAGGGTGCTAATATGCGAGGTCAATGCTTCTTGTCTGGAGGAGAGGGACATCTGAAAACTTGGACCGTTGATCCTGTTAGGCGAGTCTTCACAGAGCTCAATGTTAACCTCGGCAAAATCAGACGAATTATTACTTGTATTCAGGTGAGTTACAATAGCTACTAAATTATTAATTTATTACTAGTGGTTCTGTGACTGTAGACCTCACTCGGATTCTTTTGCCTAAGCTGAGACTTTAACAATAACGTCCGCTCATATCGACAATTTTATTGTTGTTTACCTTGGTAGACAAATTTAGGATTTAGAAAAATGTCCTGCTTTGAAAAAATATCTTCTGGGTGATCCTACGTATGAATGGGTAACCCTACGTAATACATAATTATCTATCAAAAATCAAAATTACGTAATACATAATTACCTGAGCGCACGGCAGTGCGCCAGGCCAAGTTCCAGTAAGCACGCCCGTGTATCTTTACACGCGATTCGGCAGGTTTTTTTCTCACCTTCATATAGATCGGATTCCTCTAAAGATAAACTTTTGAAATTCAGGGCACATATTTAGGTAAGGTATATAAACATACCTTGAACATACCTTTGAGCTCATACCAAGTAGTTCCGTAGTTGAAACTGAGAGAAGGTTGAAGGAATTAAGATTCATAGGGCACGAAAAACTGGGAATGCAGACTGGCTGACTGGCCTTTATTTTCTGATCTCACCACTTTTATAGGCCGACATTTTATAAACTGGGAATGCAGACTGGCTGACTGGCCTTTATTTTCTGATCTCACCACTTTTATAGGCCGACATTTTATAGGTGGTGGTGGTGGTGTTGTTGTTGTTGTTGTTGTTGTTGTTGTTGTTGTTGTTGTTGTTGTTGTTGTTGTTGTTGGCGTTGTTCTTGTTGTGGTTTATCATTTTTGTCAGATGTCAACATCTACTACCATATCATTTTTGATAGGTACGTACTTAACTAAGTCTTTAATCAGTAAAAGTCTTTAATCAGTAAAATAGCGGTCGAAGATGTCAACATCTACTACCATATCATTTTTGATAGGTACGTACTTAACTAATAAGTCTTTAATCAGTAAAATTGTTGTTGTTGTTGTTATTGTTGGCGTTGTTGTTGGCGTTGTTCTTGTTGTTTTTGTTTGTGTTGTTGTTGGTGGTGGTGTTGGTGGTAATGTTGGTGGTGGTGGTGTTGTTGTTGTTGTTGTTCTTGTTCTTGTTGGCGTTGTTCTTGTTGTGGTTTATCATTTTTGTCAGATGTCAACATCTACTACCATATCATTTTTGATAGGTACGTACTTAACTAATAAGTCTTTAATCAGTAAAATTGTTGTTGTTGTTGTTGTTGGCGTTGTTCTTGTTGTTTTTGTTTGTGTTGTTGTTGGTGGTGGTGTTGGTGTCGGTGGTGTTGGTGGTAATGTTGGTGGTGGTGGTGTTGTTGTTGTTGTTGTTGTTCTTGTTCTTGTTGGCGTTGTTCTGTTAATAAAAACTGACATTTGGGGGGTTTTAGGTATGGTTTTGGGGGGGTCTACTCTCATAACTTTTTCGATATCTCTAACCGTTTGGTGAAAACCGCCAAAAAGCGGTTATTTCCGCCTGTGGGCGGCGCCCAGTGCAACTTTTGCCGAATTTCAGATTTTTCCCTTTATTTACTTATCAAGATCTATCATCCTGCCTAATTTCAAGTTTCTACTACATCGGGAAGTGCCTCAATATTTTGAGTGATGAGTGAATGAGTAAAAAAATTGCGATTTTTGCGCCTCTATTCTCCGGAACTACTTGGTATTAAAAGCTCAAATTTTCAAGGTATGTTTTTATGTACCTTACCTAATGTGCCCTGAATTTCAAAAGTTTATCTTTAGAGGAATCCGATCTATGAAGGTGAGAAAAACCTGCCGAATCGGTTCGTGTAAATGTAAAGATACACAGGCGTGCTTACTGGAACTTGGCCTGGCGCACTGCCGTGCGCTCAGATAAGCATCATTCAGTAGGATAAGGAAAGTCGTGTGATGTTCACACCAGATTTTTTTTTTAAATCTGTTGTTTTAAAAAAGGTCAACCTTTCTTTAAATCTTTTGAGTGATTGTTAAATAAAACCTGTTCTCTGTCCTTTTAATTACGTAAGACATATGAATTACATTCATATGTACCTTCGCTTTGTCTCAGCTTGGGCAAAAGGATCTGAGGGAGGTCTACAAATTGTAGTTGGAAAAATTGTACTTTCTACAATTCACAGAACTACTGAACTACTAGTAAATACATAATATGTATATTTGTATATCTGTTATCTATTATCAGCTGATCCAATCATATCTGGTTGGATCATGATAAGGCAACTGATGTCGCGGCAGGATTACACGATGCGTGCATCGTGCGGACCAGGAAAAATTGTACTTTCTACAATTCACAGAACTACTGAACTACTAGTAAATACATAATATGTATATTTGTATATCTGTTATCTATTAGAAAGTTTGCTAATTTCACTCCCCCAGACTACTCCAAATGATGAGTTCGCCTATTGTGGAACAACCTCGGGTGACATTCTAAAACTCAACCTGAACTATCCATCCGATCTGAGTAAAGTCGAGTCGGACACTGCTGCAGTACTCATGGGTTGCTATGGAAAACTCATCAAGAAGAAAGTGTCGACTAAATTGAAGGATGTGAATGCTGAGGATGTTAGTCTCTATAGTGCGGGTGTGACGGCGTTATACTTGCTTAAAGACGGTGAGAGAAGAATGCATGTTATTCTGTGGTCGAGTGGGTATTACATTAGGCTCGCACTTGCAATTGCAATGCTGTAATATCCACAAATCTTCTGAAAAGGCTGAGGCTGAAATCCAAAAAGGAATTGGACGGGTGCCCTCTTGATCTTATTTCCTCTACTTTGGGTCGTTCTGTAAATGGGACCGCGTCTGGTCCCCAGTACGGGATACACACCCTTCCAAATTCAAACAGAGGGCAATAATAAATTATTCAATGTAAGTATTCTTTATTTCAGGAAGACTTCTAGTCGGTTCTGGATTAGGACTTGTTGATTTGGTACACGAGCGAAATATCAATGTCAACACCATAGTGACCAAACAACAAACGAAACTCACCAAACCCACAGTGCCCATGTTAATTCAAGAGAAGTGTGTGTTTACCAGTATGTACACAATACTCAATGTTTAATTATACATAATTATAACAGACACTCAAACTCAACCCCTCAGAGGAGAGGTGTACACAATACTCAATGTTTAATTATACATAATTATAACAGACACTCAAACTCAACCCCTCAGAGGAGAGGGAAACACGCGAAGACCGAAGGATACGAAAACGAAACGTTACACAGATATTACAATAAAATAAAAAAATATATACCGAATTTGTCACAAAATATACCTACAATATACATACCACAAATATACCTACAATAAGTGCACCATCAGTAATCCTACAATCAAAGTCAACCGTAGGTATATGGGACCCCCTACTGGCGGGCATTTACAAGAGGAAAACAGCTGAGAGAAACACAACAATGAATATATTTTGGGGACTGGACCGAATTCGATTACTTCCTTAACCCCCAAGCCCCAGTATAGAACAGTTAATACTAAAAGAAACTGAATATATTTTGGGGACTGGACCGAATTCGATTACTTCCTTAACCCCCAAGCCCCAGTATAGAACAGTTAATACTAAAAGAAACTTACCTACTAGGCTTGTAATATTCATAGCACCACAACTGATTAGTGTCATGAACTCTATTGTTGTTACCCAGGGCCGTATCTTGTACTGTGGCCCACAGTCCACAAAGGAGGGGGGAGGGGGCTGGCCGGGCCCCTACAAACCCAAATTTTCGGATTCTGACGTACAGTAAAGGAGAAAAATGAAGCTCGAGGGGGGGAAGGCGGGGGCGTCGACCCACCCCTAAATACGGCCCTATAACCATAACTTGCGTATGTTCCTATTTCTTAGACTCTGGCATCTCTTCTCTTCAATACAACCCTGTCAATAACAAGGTCTTCGTTGGCACTGTTAACTGCGAGATCTTCCTCATCGACATGAACTCTGGTTTTACTTTGACTCTAGTCAATACTTGTCACACTTCGGCCATCTATGACCTTCAGTTCCCCGTCAACTTCTCGTCCGTGTTTGCCACTTGCAGTAAAAACGATATCCGGATTTGGAGCGTCCGCACGTTGAATGAATTGCTTCGCATCTCTGTCATGAACATGATTTGTGCCTGCATTGTTTTTACCTATGATGGTGAGTGTTCGATGAGGTGGCTCAAACCATCAACAAAAGACTTAATAAAGATTATTGCAAAATAACTTAAGAAGAAGAAGAAGAGGAAGAAGAAGAAGAAGAAGAAGAAGAAGAAAATTACCTATACCTATATAATATATCTACCTAGTTCTAGTACACCTACCTATTCGTCCTTTTTCCACGGTGTTGCTCATTTAATATTTTGTGAAAGTTGCTCATTTGTGAGAGTTTTTTTTCTATGCTATCTAATCCTAACACAATTTGAGAGTTGTTCAGGATCTCAAGCTGAATAACCTGGTTCGTTTCACCCTGGATTAAAGAGTACGTGCTTTCTTTTTTTGGAAAAAAAAACTGTTTCGTCTACCTTTTTTTATATACAGGGTATTCCAGAATTTATGCTTAAATTGTTTTTCTCGGAACCTGTTTGAAATTTCAAAAAAAAAAAAAAAAAAAAAACGAAAATTTTTTTTTTTTATTTATGAACACAAAGAAGATTGATTGAACATTCAAAAATTCAATTTGTGGGCATTTTTTTCTCTTCTCTAATTTTTAATTTATAATCTGGTTAAAACACCCATATAAGTTCTACCAAATAGTAGTAGAACCTGTGTTTGGCTGTTTTCTCCCATCCTACGACTGTTCTTTCTCCTATCCTGTTTTTCATTTCTCTTCCATTTCGGGACGATAAGACCACAGCAGTTAGAGCTCCCTCTATCAAACCTTTTAAAAAAGAACAAACAAAAAAGTAGATAGGTAGCTTGATATTTGATGTAGGCTGAGAGACCTTGCCCAGTGAACCTGTGTCAATTGTTCGGCCATGCCTTTTCTACAAGTTTGGCCATGCCTCGGGATAAACTAGCGGGATTCCGGAGCGAAGCGACGGAATTCAGCTAGTATTGTATATGTATAGATTCCTAACAACCCTTCTGTCCATTAGTAGTTTGAAATGTTTTTCCTTCATCTGCAGGTAAAGCGATTCTCAGCGGATGGAATGACGGTTTTATTCGTTGTTTCACACCCCAGTCTGGTAAGCTCAAGTTCATCATTCCGAATGCACACAACAGAGGTGTCACTGCTTTAGCTATTACACAAGACGGTACCAGACTCCTGAGTGGAGGCGGAGAAGGTCAGGTAAGTATAGTATAAAATTCTAATTTATACCTAAGCAAAACTATCCACAATCTATGTAGGTAGGAGATAGGTAGGTATTATATTATCCTGATGCATCAAATAATTAACGTAAGACACATGTAGGAAAGCTATCTAGGTATTTTATAGGTGACGAAATCTGAAATGTGTTTGGATGTTGAGAACAAATTAAGAAAAATTTCTCTGTCTTAGGTCCGAATTTGGAAGCTGACACGGGAGTCTCAAAGCTTGCAATGTGTCCTCAAAGAACACACAAGTAGCGTGTCTGTCATTCAAATCAAATCAGATTCCAAAGAGGCCATGTCGGCTAGTACAGACGGGACTTGCGTCCTTTGGGACTTAATCAAGTATGTCGGTATTTCCTATGTATGTATATACAGGATTTTATTTTTATCTGATTTAATTTTATGTACAGGCAATAGCCAGCCCTGAAAAATATTAGTAATAGTTTGTTATTAGGTTTGAATTTGAACATTTTAGCTCATTCCATCATGAAGGTAGCTGGTAAGCTGGCTCGTCTAAAACTTGTTCTTAGAGCCATTTCACACTGAGCGGATTTCTACCGCGCGGATTCCGCTCTCGCGGTTTTTTTCCGCCTAGTCAATGGGTGTTTAATGAGTCCTTTCACACACAGCGGTATTCTAGTGAAATTTGCGCGTTTTCCCTGCGGGTCCGCTGGACACCCGCAGAAATTTAGACCCGCGATCGCGGTTTTTTCCCACTGCAGTAGTAATCATATTAGAAGTGTTGTGATGTAAGGAATATTGATAATAATTTTTAATTTCTTGAAGTGTTACCTACGTAAATGTAAATTGTTTTTATACCGCTGTGTGTGAAAGAAATGGCGGATTTTGCAGGCGGTAAAAGTCCGCGCGGTAAAAATCCGCTCAGTGTGAAATGAGCCTTAGGGATTCGTTGGTCAGTTCATGTTTATAGTCCCCCCTTATTGTTACGGGCCGCTAGCTAATAGGGTTGAGGGTTCACATTTATTTACACAAGGCACATCTTCTATTTCTATCACTTTACTTGTTTACTTCATTTTACAATATTGTTACCTAGGTACCTACTTGGTCCTCATGTTACCTAAGGATGTAAATAATTTCTCTCATACTCTTGCTTGTACAGAAGTACCCGACTGATTATTATGATTCTTCCGTCAATGATCATGTCTGCCGCTTATCACCCGTCCGAAGTGCAACTAATCACTTGCTCTACCAATAAAATGATTGATTATTGGGAAACGTGTGATGGGTCGATAATCCGCTCGCTAGAAGGATCCGATGTAGCTGCTGTCAATTGTGTGGATTTTGTTGATGATGGGAAATATTTCTTAACGGGAGGAGCTGACCAGATTGTCAAGGTATGTGCTTGCGTTTTTCACAAATCTATATAAATAAAATTGTAGATTTGCCTGTACATTGCTTAGAATAGTGAAATTATAAGTTATTCTTACTCCTTATGCATCCACGATTCCAAAAATCATATTAGAAAAATTTCTGTCTGTCTGCATGTATGTGTGTGTGTATGTCTGTCTGTTACGCTAAATAGACCTTTGGTTGTCCTCTTTTCACGAGAAAACGGCTTAAAATTATCACATTTCATCCTGATTCAAAATGGCGGCGGTTCAAAGTTATGCCTATTATGCTGCTCTGTGGGAGATGTCACAGGGAGCGCGTATCGCGACCGTGTGTGTGTATGACTGTAGTGGATGTGTGGTGTGTGTGTGTGTGGTGGGTGGGTTTGTGATGGGTGTGTTGTGGGTGTGGGTGTGGTTGGTGTGTGTGTGGGTGTGGTTGGTGTGTGTGTGGGTGTGTGTGTGATGGGTGTGGTGTGTGTGTGGTGGGATGGGTGTGTGTGTGTGGTGGGATGTGTGTGATGGGTGTGTGTGTGTGGTGGGATGTGTGTGATGGGTGTATGTGTGGTGGGATGTGTATGATGGGTGTGTGTGTGTGGTGGGATGTGTGTGATGGGTGTGGTGTGTGTGATGGGTGTGGTGTGTGTGGTGGGATGTGTGTGATGGGTGTGGTGTGTGTGGTGGATGTGGTGTGTGGTGGTGGGTGTATGATGGATGTGGTGTGTGTGTGTGGGGGTGTGTTTGTGTGTGTGTGGTGGTCCCGTACAAAGGACGGGTCAACCACTAGTAAAGAACTATAACTGAACACTCTGCCTAAAACCTTTAAGAAGAAGAAGAAGAGGAAGAAGAAGAAGAAGAAGAAGAAGAAGAAGAAGAAGAAGAGGAAGAAGAAGAAGAAGAAGAAGAAGAAGAAAATTACCTATACCTATACAGGGTGGTTCGTGATTTGCGAACCAGGCTTATATCTCAGAAACGGCTGGGAATTAAGGAATGAAATAAACGGCATCATGTAGATGAAATTTTGATGATTAAAATTAAAACCTTTATTATTATTATTATTACCTTGGTTTCTAATTTTCTAAATATCTTCTCTGTTCTCCTAGATGTGGATGTACAGGGAAGGTGTCCCATGCTTTGTGGGTATAGGACATGCAGCTTCCATCACCAAAATCAAAATAAGTCCAGATAAAAAGGTCATTGTTAGTGTCAGCGCGGACGGTGGAATTTTCCTCTGGACGTTTCCAGAGTTGGAAGACGACGTTGGTGACAGTCGAAGCTTATCGTCGAAAATTTCAAGGTCAACAGCTAGGTAAGAAAAAACAATACATGAGTACTAACTAGATACTTGTAATGTAGGTAGGTACCTTATTGAGTCGACATTCATTTTGTTGTATTATTTTTAATGTCCAAGATATTACGTTTACTGTCAGAGATCTTTAGGTAACTCATTTTAGATAGGTAGGTAGACATGACTATATGAATCTTTGGAATCAGCATAAAATTTTAATTGAAAAAATGTATTCACTCGAAAAAATTTGCTCTACAAAAATTTGCACAAATGTGACAAATCGCGATTTTGTGTGCGTCAGTGACCCCAGATATGATAAACAACGCAGTTTGATGGTGAGTGTTCGATGAGGTGGCTCAAACCATCAACAAAAGACTTAATAAAGATTATTGCAAAATAACTTACACAAGGCACATCTTCTATTTCTATCACTTTACTTGTTTACTTCATTTTACAATATTGTTACCTAGGTACCTACTTGGTCCTCATGTTACCTAAGGATGTAAATAATTTCTCTCATACTCTTGCTTGTACAGAAGTACCCGACTGATTATTATGATTCTTCCGTCAATGATCATGTCTGCCGCTTATCACCCGTCCGAAGTGCAACTAATCACTTGCTCTACCAATAAAATGATTGATTATTGGGAAACGTGTGATGGGTCGATAATCCGCTCGCTAGAAGGATCCGATGTAGCTGCTGTCAATTGTGTGGATTTTGTTGATGATGGGAAATATTTCTTAACGGGAGGAGCTGACCAGATTGTCAAGGTATGTGCTTGCGTTTTTCACAAATCTATATAAATAAAATTGTAGATTTGCCTGTACATTGCTTAGAATAGTGAAATTATAAGTTATTCTTACTCCTTATGCATCCACGATTCCAAAAATCATATTAGAAAAATTTCTGTCTGTCTGCATGTATGTGTGTGTGTATGTCTGTCTGTTACGCTAAATAGACCTTTGGTTGTCCTCTTTTCACGAGAAAACGGCTTAAAATTATCACATTTCATCCTGATTCAAAATGGCGGCGGTTCAAAGTTATGCCTATTATGCTGCTCTGTGGGACATGTCACAGGGAGCGCGTATCGCGACCGTGTGTGTGTATGACTGTAGTGGATGTGTGGTGTGTGTGTGTGTGTGGTGGGTGGGTTTGTGATGGGTGTGTTGTGGGTGTGGGTGTGGTTGGTGTGTGTGTGGGTGTGGTTGGTGTGTGTGTGGGTGTGTGTGTGATGGGTGTGGGGGGGGTGGGGTGGGATGGGTGTGTGTGTGTGGTGGGATGTGTGTGATGGGTGAAAAAAAATTGTCCAAAAAAAAAAAATTTTTTTTTTTTTTTTTTTTTTTTTTTACATAAACCATTTTTATTTATTTATGAACACAAAGAAGATTGATTGAACATTCAAAAATTCAATTTGTGGGCATTTTTTTCTCTTCTCTAATTTTTTATTTATAATCTGGTTAAAACACCCATATAAGTTCTACCAAATAGTAGTAGAACCTGTGTTTGGCTGTTTTCTCCCATCCTACGACTGTTCTTTCTCCTATCCTGTTTTTCATTTCTCTTCCATTTCGGGACGATAAGACCACAGCAGTTAGAGCTCCCTCTATCAAACCTTTTAAAAAAGAACAAACAAAAAAGTAGATAGGTAGCTTGATATTTGATGTAGGCTGAGAGACCTTGCCCAGTGAACCTGTGTCAATTTTTTTTTCGTAAACTTTAAGTTTTAATTAAAAATAGTAATAGTAAAGAAAAGTGAAAAAAGAAAGAACACGAAGATACATCAAGAGATGAATTGATTTGTAAGTTACTCTACTATAAGCCTGAAGTTCAGAAAGGATCAGTATAATTAATTTCAAGAAAAATTGATGGAATAAAATGGGAGAATTGGTAATGGTATCCATTGTCTAGGTAAAAACGTTGGTATAAGTTAGTGATAGGAAGGTACCTATAGGTACGCATCACCTGATAGATACGAGAGCCCGATATTAGATACCTAGGTTAGATAGAAGAATTAAAATCGGATGGAGTAAGTATTGGTCAATGAAAAAGATATTTAAAAGTATGAAAATCAACGAAAAAACAGATGGTGAGTGTTCGATGAGGTGGCTCAAACCATCAACAAAAGACTTAATAAAGATTATTGCAAAATAACTAAATCTAATACTTCTATACGTTATGGATAACGTGTAGAATAACCATGATGTTTGCCAACCTCCGGAACGGAGACGGCACCTCAAGAAAGAAGAAGAAGAAGAAGAAGAAGAAGAAGAAGAAGAAGAAGAAGAAGAAGAAGAAGAAGAAGAAGAAGAAGAAGAAAATTACCTATACCTAACATGATGCCGTTTATTTCATTCCTTAATTCCTAGCCGTTTCTGAGATATAAGCGTGGTTCGCAAATCACGAACCACCCTGTATAATATATCTACCTAGTTCTAGTACACCTACCTATTCGTCCTTTTTCCACGGTGTTGCTCATTTAATATTTTGTGAAAGTTGCTCATTTGTGAGAGTTTTTTTTCTATGCTATCTAATCCTAACACAATTTGAGAGTTGTTCAGGATCTCAAGCTGAATAACCTGGTTCGTTTCACCCTGGATTAAAGAGTACGTGCTTTCTTTTTTTGGAAAAAAAAACTGTTTCGTCTACCTTTTTTTATATACAGTATTACTGTCTACCGCGGCTGTTCTACTACCTAACCTCTTCTGGGCTTTCAAGATAGCAACGAGTGTCCATGATAAAGTAAGTCTAATGACTATATGAATAATATAGAATTTAATTTATCAAGTTTCCATTTATTATTATTACAACATAACAGCAGGAAAGGAAAGGAATGGGTGACACAAGATATGTTATATAAAATGGAAGAGAGAAGAAAGTGGAAAAATGATGTGACAGATCAAGGAAGAAAACAGTATAAGAAACTAAATAACGAATTAAGGAGAGAAACTGACAAAACAAGAGAAAAATGGATGGAAGAGCAATGTGAGAAGATTGAAGAACTTGAAAGATATAGCAAAACTGAAGAAATGTATAGAGTAGTAAAGAATCTAACAAAGAAAAAACCCTGAACAATATCCAAACAAGGAACTTTTCTCTATCAAATAAGGTATAATATAAAAATTAATATTTCGAAATAAGCTCAAAACTGACGAAAAAGAACAGTCTCAAATATTTAAATGGAAAATGCAAGCAAGTGTTTCTTTGTAACTCAAATATGTACAAGTAGATATAAGTAGAATGTAAGTAGATAAGTAATAGAAAGCTAGTAGGAAGAAAAAGAAAGAGAGAGAGGGAGAGAGAGAGGGAAAGAAAGAGAGAAGGAAAGAAAGAAATGTTAATATCAATTTTTTACGAGGCTTCGATTGCCAAACGTATCATTTTAGGATAGAACTTTTTCTATGTACAAGTAGATATAAGTAGAATGTAAGTAGATAAGTAATAGAAAGCTAGTAGGAAGAAAAAGAAAGAGAGAGAGAGAGAGAGAGAGAGAGGGAAAGAAAGAGAGAAGGAAAGAAAGAAATGTTAATATCAATTTCTATGTACAAGTAGATATAAGTAGAATGTAAGTAGATAAGTAATAGAAAGCTAGTAGGAAGAAAAAGAAAGAGAGAGAGAGAGAGAGAGGGAAAGAAAGAGAGAAGGAAAGAAAGAAATGTTAATATCAATTTTTTACGAGGCTTCGATTGCCAAACATATCATTTTAGGATAGAACTTTTTCCTTTGTTATGATACAAGTACCTAAAACAAATTCAAATAGAAAGAAAATAGTATTGCAGGACACTTCGATTGTTAAACTTTACGCTTAAAAATATCTTTTGCAAAAGATATAGGTACCTACATAAACAAATGTGTAAAGGGAAAGAGAGAGAGAGAGAGAGTAAAAAAGTAAAAATATCCTTGATTTATTTCACGATTAGCCAGAAAGTCAGAAGTATACATCATAGATATTTACAAAATTATTTTAAAACACTATGTGAAAAATCTAGCTAAACTCAATTTTAAATGTTTTAAATTCTAAAAAAAACTTTGAATTGTAAAACCTTATATTTAGTTGACTCCACAATTATTGTAATTTTTTGCAGTTTATCTGTAAATAAATGCCCTTGCCCAAGTTGGGTGATTATGGGGCCTATTATTATTATGATCAGAATCCCTAGTATCGAAGCATCGGTGACGTCATTGTTGTGACGTAGGTATCTGTCAGTGATTACTGTGAGTGGAGGTGGATTGCGTTGCGTCATCGTTACCAACTCGAGTGGCGTTCATATCTCGCGCGTACTACTGAGTAGGTAGAGCTTTATCTCTGTAAGTATAGTACTACAGGCAAAGTCAACTTACGAGAGTTCCATCAAGTCTAGTACAGAGGACAACGTACACTCTTTTATGAAGATGGAGAAAATATTGGAAGAGTTGAAGAAAATAAGAGAGGATTTCAATGTGGAGCAACAGGAAACAAGGAAGTTGATAGAAGAAAGGTTTAGTACCGAACAAGCTGAGAAGATTAAGATCAATGAAAAACTAGATAAACAAGATTCAAGAATTAACAAACTGGAAAAAGAAGCTAGGAAAAGAAACGTCATAATCTATGGGATGAATGAAGGACCTCATGAAAGTTTCATGGACTTGAAAAGTAAAATCAACTGGATACTTAATGTAAAAATGGAATTGGGTATTAGAGGAGAAGAAATCGACGAGTTCTTTAGACTAGGTAAAAAGAATGAGGAAAAAAGAAACAGACCAATAATTGTCAAGATGATCAGTAGTTGGAGAAAGTCAGAAATTATGATGAGCAAGAGGAAACTCATTGGTACCAAAATATTTATAGAAAACGACTTGAGCGAAGAAGAAATACTGGAAAAGAGAAATATGATTGCGGAAATGAAAAATCTCAAAGCCAAAGGCCACGAAGCATACATCAAAGGCAAATCACTAGTAGTAAATATGGACAAGTATAAGAAGAATGATGGAGTGGGAGAGGAAAGAAACGGTGGTGCAGTTGGCGGAATCAGTGCGGATGTTGGAGACGGAGTGGGCGCAAGTGCTAGTGCTGAAGGTGATGATGTAATGGAGTCCGAAGAGATCGCGAATACTACAATCTATAAAACACCGATCAATACACCTGGAAAAAGACTATTGTCCCCCGAAAACATCAATGAGATAAGAAAGAATCTAACAAAAGAGAGCGCACTGAAGAAAATAAAAGGAATAAAGCAGCTACATCGTAGATCTTATAGTGATGGACAAAAAACACTAGATGAGATGATAATGAAAAGAACGGAATCTAAGACTGAAGAAAAAAATGATACCTCTAACATCGCCTATGTTAGTATCATACATGATCCAACAAAGGAAAAGGACGATGGAAAAAACGAACCAACATCTAAAACAGTAAAACAAAACCCTCAATAGCAATTCAAAGATACAATGAAAAACGAAACTCGGAACACTGAAAAGAAAAAAACGGAACAGAAAAATGAAACAAACCTCTCAAAAGTACAAAGGTGCAACGATGAAACAACATTGAAGTCACAAAACAATGAACAAACAAATATAGAACATGTATCAGGACTTGAAAAGGGCACAAGGATTAGGAGAAAAACGAACAAAAACATGGAAATAAATATCGGAACACTGAATACAAGAACACTTAGAACAGAAGAGAAACTACAAGAATTAGAATATGCTCTAGAAGACATTACATGGGATATTATCGGACTATCAGAAATAAGAAGAAATGCCGACGTACTAATGGAAAGAAAAAACGGTTATGTTTTGCTACATTCTAGCGCCGAAAGAAGTATGTTTGGAACAGGGGGAGTTCTTTAATTTTAATATATTTTTTTTTCTTATAATTTTTATAACCCTATATCACGTTGAATACACACAGCTTAAAAAAAAAAAAAAAATAAAATAAAATATTTTTTAATTGCAAGTGAAAACAGGTCACGTCGCGCGACGAATGTCGCGCGATTTTGTCGGGGAGTGCTTTGTCACGTCGCGCGACAAATGTTGCAAGTGAAAACAGGTCACGTCACGTTGGTGAAAACGCACCTTAAGAGACCATGACATTGACTAAAATCTAACCACAATAATAATATTATAACCATAACAATGTTTGAAATGAATAAACTGTGACGAAGGGGTGTAATAATTACTATTATCTATGTACCTAAGTACTTACCTACCTGTATAGTAAAATCACCATATCACCAAAACGACCATAACATAGATAACACTCATCATAATCATAACTAGAATCTAATCTAATCTAAATCATGATTTATTTGTGGTGAAGCTGAGAGTTTCTTCACAATTTTTGTGGGTATCACAGCATTACTAAAGTACCTAAAACAAATTCAAATAGAAAGAAAATAGTATTGCAGGACACTTCGATTGTTAAACTTTACGCTTAAAAATATCTTTTGCAAAAGATATAGGTACGTAAACAAATGTGTAAAAGGAAAGAGAGAGAGAGAGAGAGAGAGAGAGAGAGAGAGAGAGAGAGAGAGAGAGAGAGAGAGAGAGAGAGAGAGTTAAATTTGAGATACCTACGCCTTTCCATTATGCCTCCATTTAATTTCAATAAATTATACTTTCAATAGAGAACAGAAACAGTAGTGTACTAATATTTCTTTTCCATTTGATTCAGACAAATTGGTAATTTTATTGTTAACACAACAGCTGAATCATGAAAGTGACCTATTTAAAACTCCTTTGAATTGTAAAACCTTATATTTAGTTGACTCCACAATTATTGTAATTTTTTGCAGTTTATCAGTTTATCTGTAAATAAATGCCCTTGCCCAAGTTGGGTGATTATGGGGCCTATTATTATTATTATTATTATGTACATACATATTTCAGCATATCAGAGGTATCTAGGAAACCATACCACATCAAGTTGAACAAGAATGTCACATTTATCTGTAAATAAATGCCCTTGCCCAAGTTGGGTGATTATGGGGCCTATTATTATTATTATGTACATACATATTTCAGCATATCAGAGGTATCTAGGAAACCATACCACATCAAGTTGAACAAGAATGTCACATCGAGCTCTTCGTTGCCCCGAAATAGCAATATGGAGAAAATCAATAATATCTGTCTGGATCAGAATGTCCAATCTGAAATCAGCGAGGATCAAGTAGGAGGTAAGAGGTGATTTATCTTTAACTAGACTTCGAGTGAGATAGTTTTAAAGTTCTCCACCAAGTTAGTAACTAGCCCCAAAAGATAGGAAATCTTGTTTGAGCCCCACTCAGTGGCGTATATGTAGATGTACTTTTTCTTGGGTCAGCCCGCCAGTGGCCCTGCTTATAAAATATAAAATGACCCAAGATTAAATTTGAGATACCTACGCCTTTCCATTATGCCTCCATTTAATTTCAATAAATTATACTTTCAATAGAGAACAGAAACAGTAGTGTACCAATATTTCTTTTCCATTTGATTCAGACAAATTGGTAATTTTATTGTTAACACAACAGCTGAATCATGAAAGTGACCTATTTAAAACTCAAATCACCTTTCAGAATGATTATTATTATTATTATTATTATTATATTTTGTTTGTGATTCCCCTATCAGAGAAACAACATGGGCTTTATTTTTAAAATAGCCATAGCTCCGGCCCTGGTTATGGGATGTTGAACTCAAAGCTCAAACTTTTACTAAAATACTGAATTTTTCAAAGTCTTTGTTATGATGTGTTAAAAGTTGGAGGTTCTTATTTAATATTTCACAGTTGACCCCCTGGGGCCGGCCCCGCTTGTTAAAAACTTGAAGACTATTAGAAAAAGTTAGTTTTCCCCTCAAAATAAAAAAAAGTACGTTTTTTTATATCTTTTCAAATTCCAATCGTTACTCGAGATATTCAAGGTGACTCCTTTTTTTAAAAATAATTCTGTATAAGTGGGTATCCACCTGTGACTTGGTCTCTTTTCAGGTGGTTTACAGAAATGTTTAGATATTAAGTCTAACGCCGCCGCCAGTACCAAATCCAAATCAACATCTTCCCTTAGCAGCATTAAACCAGGTAAGGCTGAGAAGATCACCTTGAGTTTAAGAACCAAAGTTTCTGAGTTTATTGCCCAAGGGAGGAGAAGGGGGGGGGGAAGGAAAATTTCACATACTTGATCCTATTCCCTATACACAATAATTAATTACTCCATACATATATTGACGATTGACGCATTAAACTTCTCACCCAGCCTGAACCATTAGAGTAAACAGTAAACACATTCTATGTTATTGTTGCACTTAAGGAAAATTTCACATACTTGATCCTATTCCCTATACACAATAATTAATAATTACTCGATATATTGACGATTGACGCATTAAACTTCTCACCCAGCCTGAACCATTAGAGTAAACAGTAAACACATTCTATGTTATTGTTGCACTTATTTATATTTGATGAAATGTCTATGGTCTAGCTCTGGACCAGGCTATAAGGAACTACGGTGAATAACATACATAAGGGTTATTTTTTCCGAATCAAACGAATCCATCGAATCTTCCTATGAACCTAGATTCTATAAGGAACTACGGTGAATAACATACATAAGGGTTATTTTTTCCGAATCAAACGAATCCATCGAATCTTCCTATGAACCTAGATTCATTACAAAGAAAAAAAAAATCCCATAGAGTCATTAGAGTTAGAGATAAAATTCCCAGAAGAGCAAAGAAGTTTACAGGGCCAGTCATATTTATCACAGCACACAGCACAGACAGCCTTCTATTCCCTTTCTTATGAACGAGCCTGTCTAAAGGTGGGTTTTCACCAACGCGACTTTTGCCGCGCGACAAAGTCGCATAGTGGAAACGTGTCGCGCGACTCTTCATTTTAGTTTGTTCCTTATTATGTATGAGTGGGACTGTGGGAGTGCTTTAATTTTAATATATTTTTTTTTCTTATAATTTTTATAAAAATACGAGAAAAATTAAAATTACATTGTTCACTTGGTCAGATTCATATTGACAGCTCAGAAATGAAAAAAAATAGTTTCTATATTTTCCTCTGTTCTTTTTTTTTTAAGAGGTTTGACAGAGGGAACTGTAACTGCTATGGTCTTATCGTCCCGAAATCGAAGAGAGAAGGAAGACAGAATAGGAGAAAGCCAGCCGTTCCGAGAACGAACATTATCCCATCAGGATAAAATCCGCCCCGGGCGGGAATCGAACCCGCGGCCTAGCGCTTACAAGGCAGACGCGCTACCAACTAAGCTAACTAGGCTGGCTCTTCTGTTCTATTTGGATACTAATCGCGTTCATTTGCCATCGACCAGTTTCGATTGATTTTTAGTTGCTATTGCTACAATATACACTGGAATGCAAAAAATTTAGGACAGTTCTCATTGAACACTGTTACAGCCATCTTAAAGTCAATCTGTTCCAAATTTTCTGCACGTCAGTGTATTGAAATTACAATGTAAAAGAAACTCGGAAATACACATTGCGCTTGCGCTTGCGTAATCAGGAGGAGTTTAGGATCCACTATGGCACTATGCATATGAATTTTAGGAAAGCACTAAAAGGAATTCCTAATACGACGAGTACGACTGTGCATTCGGCCCTTTAGTGTTAGTCTTGAGTTAGTTTTGTGGGAGTTCAGTAAGTTCAGTTAGCGACTTATCCTGTGCGTTAAGTTCTGCGATTGAGCGTTTAGTTCCGCGTTTTTAGTCCGTCCTTCCTTTATCATTACAATAGTAATAAAAAGGTATAAGGGACGGACTATTGTATTCGAACTTATTGTTACAACTAGGTATGTACGTTCAGTTACGGTTTTTTATTTCACTATTTTACACCTAACTGTGGGGAAATACATAGGTACTTCTCAAATACGCTTCCACAAATCCACACCACTCTGTCATCCACTCTATTTCCCCACACCATTGTCCTCACGAGGCTGAGTGCACCTCGAAATCCAAGATCCATTTTCCTATGTTGTTTATTTTCTTCTGCTTTAATACTAATGGCGTCTGTTTGTTCGTCATAGGCCACTTTCGATTTTTCACCTATCAAACTGTTCAAAAAAAGTTTTTCTGCTACTAACAACTTAATTTTGTTATCAATTAATTGACAATTCTCATGATTTT
Source organism: Diaphorina citri (assembly GCF_000475195.1). Classification (NCBI taxonomy): domain Eukaryota; kingdom Metazoa; phylum Arthropoda; class Insecta; order Hemiptera; family Psyllidae; genus Diaphorina; species Diaphorina citri. The sequence goes on along the minus strand of NW_007379773.1, from coordinate 474 downwards.
CAAATATTTACTCATATGAAAGAAGAAAAAATTAAAAAAATTACACCGCAAAAATTTTTCAGTTACGTTATGTACTTCTCGAGATATGCGCATTTTAACGCGAGCGAAAGATGTGGCAACAGTGCATGACTAGCGATACGTCATTCCATAGTAACCATAGTTAGGCGAGTACTGCGAGTAGGTATACCTACTATACGCCTATACGCATGTGATTCTAGCGCACTTGTTACATACCTTATCCTATAGGAAGGAAAGTAATGTAATCGGGTCAAATTTTCGATGGTCAGAGCATGACTAGCGATACGTCATTCCATAGTAACCATAGTTAGGCGAGTACTGCGAGTAGGTATACCTACTATACGTATACGCATGTGATTCTAGCGCACTTGTTACATACCTTATCCTATAGGAAGGAAAGTAATGTAATCGGGTCAAATTTTCGATGGTCAGTTTTTAATGAAAAAAACACGTTTT
>NW_007379772.1:0-40145 GCF_000475195.1 Diaphorina citri | reverse complement strand
TTCGACCCTTCTGGAAAAAAGCCAATCGATTATAATTTAAATTTTATTTATGATCTCATTTCCTCTCATATCTTTAATTGAAACATTGACTTTTAAATTAAGACACAAATATTTAACCTAGCACAATATTTATATCGATTTAATTTGATGAATTATTTCAGATTTTTCTATATGTATTTAATATTTATAATAAATAATAACATCAATAACCTATTTAAATTAATGTTAATAAAAAATAACTTAATTAAATGTATTATGTAAGTATAGGAACCTATTTTATATTTGAAATATAAAATAGGTTCGTTTTCCTGGTCGAGTATTGACGATTATTTACAACAGTTGCAACCGTGTTGTAAAAGTCGGTATGATACGTACGTTGTGGTGTGGGGAAAGTGGATACGCGAAGCAATTAATGACGGAATAACAAGGTACTATTGGGATATGCTATTTAAAGACCGAGTGAGATAAATTTCAAGACAGTTACAGTCAAACCATATTTGAAGACACATCGATTCAAAAACATGAACGAACACGAACGAAAAAAATACGTGTATCGCCGCCAAGATACTCGACCCAACTTTACCACGGAGGAGGCCAACGAGATCAATGCCTACATGAGACGACTGTACAGCGACAAACGACGGTTTCCGGCACCGATTCATCGCGAGTCGTTTACTATCTCTTCACCGTCGACTCCGTACACCGCCACGTCCGTCAACTGTCCGAATTACAAGTACCCGACCTCTACGACGGAGGACTCTGCCGTCAAAAAAAAGTAACGTTAGTCGTTAATTTCTTATTATTCTAAATTTACAGCTTTTTAAAAAAAAGAAAATAATAATGAGAAGAAGAAAAGAGAAATAGATTAAAATAAAGAAACAGAGTTGAGTAAAGTATGATGATCTTTAGTGATGGAGGTGAGATGGATACAATAGTGAAATTTGAGGGGATGTACGGGGAGGACAGGTGGCCATGCCAGTCAAGTGCACACACACACACACACCACAACAACTAATACGATCTACTTTGTATTTAATTTTTGATCACAACATTTTTTTTCTTCTTCTTCTTCTTCTTCTTCTTCTTCTTCTTCTTCTTCTTTCAAATCCGTTAGTTTATTGTCTAATAGGATCTACTTTGTATTTCTACTTTTTGGTCGATCTACTTTTTGGTCCGTTTTACGAGTATACTTCCTAAAGTCGTGTGATCACAACATTTTTTTCCCCTTTTGTTGTCAAAAATGATCTCCTATTTCCTCTGATTTCAGGACATCCCAGTATTATCGTCTCTTCTACATTCCCTATTTGTTCGAAAACAATGCGGTGTTTTTTTTTTTTTTGTTTCATAGAAAACCTCTACCTGTGTAATCGTATGATTTTTATTTATTTTACTCTAAGCAATAGTCTGATCATATTCTTCTTTCTATCAAAATATACCTAATAGAAATAAAATACAATTTTACATTTAAGTTCATTATTTTATTGTAAATAAACAAATGCATAGTACTTAATTGAATATCGAATTGTATTCGTGTTGTATTTTTCTCATTTCTACGAGCAGTTCCTCGTCCATGCACTTCGGATGACCTATCCAGGTGTCCGAATTGTTGGTTTTGAACAACATGTTGGCGTGCACACATCGATACATGCGGAGAATGTGAGCTGCTGCGGGGGGTAGTTGAGACCCGTGGATATTGGTAATGTCCAGGGATCGCATACATTGTTGAATGGTTGACAAACAGTGACCCACCAGCGCGTACTGCGTCATGATGTCCAACCGCACGGGCGACAAGGAACTCGACACGTACGTGTTCATTTGAAACAGTGGCGTGAAGCCCGTTAGCATCGATTCGGCGTTCTTGTTGGTTGTGCGGGTGTGCATCATGCCGTTGCGCAAAAAATCGAAATATTGACCCGATGTATTGCGCGACAATATCGTCGTCACGTTGTGTATAACCATTGGCATGTTGATGTGATCGCGAACGTAGGGCCTCAGATCCATCACTTTAACCAAGCCTTTCTGCGCATGCTGATTGCCCAATTTCATGGTATTGAAATGAGGTACACGCGCGACGAATTCCAATCGAATTATCACCTCCTGTGTAACGCGCCCATTATCTCGAGTTTTTTGAACGATGCAATCGTGACGCAAGATTGCCACCCGACGTGTCACAGATACTTCACAGTGTCGTCGCTGCCGTTGCTCTTCGGTATGAATGGCATCGAGTAACAGCGGGTCGTCGTACAGCTGGTAGACCTGGTAGCGCTGCCCCGTGTGTGGATATCGCTCGACGATATATCTCGCGTAGCTGTCGAAATGAACGCTGATCAGGTCCTGTTTGTCGCAGTAGATTTCGACCACAAAAAATTTCATCAAAATCGGTCGAGCCGTTTTCTCGTGAAAAGAGGACAACCAAAGGTCTATTTAGCGTGACAGACAGACTTTTTTTAATGTGATTTTTGGAATCGTGGATGCATAAGGAGTAAGAATAACTAAAAATTTCACGATTCTAAGCAATGTACAGACAAATCTACAATTTTATTTATATAGAATAGATAGTGTGTGATTAATACCACAGATGACCTTGATGTGTAAAGCTATTAGAAGTCCGATCGCATATTACACGCGGATATGGTGTGTGTGTGTGTAGGTATCTACTCGGAATAAATTAGCATATCAATCGAATATAACCAACCTGGACTACGATGATGTCACGTCGTCGTCCCAAGCCGCCGCCACTTTGCGGGACGGAACACAACGAGGCAGAGAGATGGACGTGTTTTTGTCCAACAGATAAGCGTGACGCTCGCCTACTTCGAAGCGAATCCGTACGCTCACGCGAAACAGTGCATGCACGTCCAGGTCGAGACCGCTGTGAACGATGATTGCGTCGTCCACGTTCAAACCGGCCACGTTTCCGAAACCCGTGCGCAACACGTAGGAAGTGCGTCGGGAAAAGGTGGGCAAGGTGTGTGCGACACATCGAGACAGCACTCCTTCCCGACGCTCCCAGACGGCCAGCTCGTCGGCCGTCAAATCCGTTCGGGTTATTCGCCGGGTGTTGGGAAAGAATTGTAGCGTCTGAGTTAGGAGACGACTGGCGTCCAGATAGTCTATCGGCGAGCAAATCGTTTTGCAGCAATTGACGCCGGCCGACTGTCGTTTAATGTCGTTGTACGACAGAGGGCCGGTGAGAAATTCCTTCACCAACGACGACTGGGGAATGGACGACTGATCCGTGCAATAGTAGCGCATCAACCGTTCGTTGGTCAGGGTGACGATGCGAGCGCCGATCATATCGGCGATTCGACGCTTCGTAAAGACCGTCGTCGTCGTTCGGGCTCAACAGCGTACGCGTCGGAGTGAACATCAAATGATCGTGCCAGGGCGATGGAAACGATTTCGTTCGTTCGTCGGATGTCAAGGTGAAATAGCAGATTTGTTCCAATTCGGCTCGCGACGCGAAAACCGTCGTGTCCGCCCGTTGTGCGTGGGTTCGCCAAATCGTAGTCGACGCCAGTGGCACGCACAACATGAGAACGCCGTCGACGCCGGATACGTTGACGAAGATCCGTCGTCCGGTTAGAATTAGATTAGATTTTTTAGATTTAGATTTAATATGGTACATTTATTTTAGCAAAAATTAAACTTTACAATAAAGCATCTCGTTTTTTTTTTTTTTTTTTTTTTTTTTTTTTTTTCCTCATTACAAGTAGGTAGGTAACTTTTACAATATCGAGTTTGAATCTCGCAGTAAACTTTTTTTTATTTTACTTTTTATTACATCTTTTTTCTCTTCATCTAAGAATTCCTGACAATAGTTATGCAATAAAGTAGGAATAGCATATTCCAGCATACGTTCTCCGTATGTGATTGTATAAACCCTTGGTCTTTGAAACTTTTGAAGTCTCAATTAATGATGCTGATCATTCACCTGCCTATATTTATTATTTTTAAAATTTAAAGTAAGCAATACCAATTTGGAAAGTTGATCAATATCTAACATTTGGACGTTTTGCTCACAGCCGTTGAAAAGGAGCTTAACAATTCGTTTCTGCATTTTCTTCAAAGGGTTTATGACATACTGAGGGGCGTATGTGTAGATGGACACACCGTATCTGAGGATGGAGTCGATGAGAGAAAAGTAGATCGTCTTCTTGGTTGTTAAGGGAAACATGTCTGCTCGGATTGATAGTTCTCATCTTCTTGGACAGGGTAAACACATGAGGCTTCATCATGATCTCATTATCTATTATCACGCCCAGGTATCGAACTTGGTCCTTGTATTCTATAGGGTGACATGAACAGCTGTTGGTCTCGTATGTTTTATCTGCTAAACACTGTCTGCTGTGACAAATGATTTTATAAGTTGACATATCTACTCTCTTGCTTTGAATTAGCTTAGGAGGTGAAATATTGTAATAATTTCTATGTAAAATAAATTACCTAAATCAATCAATCAACCCAAGTGCCATATTGAATCCACGAGGAAAATTTCGACGAATCGCGTCGTTTCGCACGTCTTCAACGGAATCCACACATACCGTAGAAGCCATGCGTACAAGTCGTGGACTTACATCGTGCGATCGAAGCGCAGACGTTGTACGAAACGACCGTGCAACAGTTTGTTATTCCACAACCACACGACGTGCACCGTCAGATGATCGTCGTCGTCGTTGTCCGCGCCGCTAACGCCGACGGGTAGGGCAGTCGACGTCGCGACGAGTTTTTGCTCGCACGCCCCGAGCTGTTCTCGATTGATGAAGCCGTAAGATTTGCGCACGTCCGACGTGGGATACAATCGTTTGCCGGCCGAAGTCATGTTGCTCGTGTTGACGTTGCAGATGTAGCCGAGGGCGTCGGGGATCGATCGAGTCGTGTGTCGACGTTTGGACTTTTTCTGCTTGCTCCGTTGAAAGGCCAAACACGTGTACGGCTAGAGCACGGCGGCGTGCGTAAAGTTCATCAACAACGACGAAGTCGTCTCGGGAGTTTGCTTGGAATTGGTACCGCTGCCGCCGACGTTCGGATTACCCGGCGTCCGAGTTTCACGAATGTTGGTCAGCAACAACTGTTGGCGAGACGAGCGTCTGTTCTGTTGACGAGAAAACAGGGGATCGATTTCACTGGAAATGGTTTTCGACACACAGTCCAGTAGGAAGCCACGGTGCACGATTTGCTTCCAGATGAGCGGATTGGTGACGAGCGCCGACTTGTCGAACATGTGCGCCACGGCGTCGGCGAACGAGATGAGCATCTTGTTTTTGAAATCATCGATGTGCACCGGCTGTATAGAAGTTGACAGCATGTAATCGTAGGTCAGTCGGTTAAACGTGTCGAAGTCCACTTCCTCGAACGCGTCCGCACAACAATGGCGAACGTATATTTCGGCGAACGTGGTTGGATTCAATTCCACGACTTCGCCAACGGCATTTCGCCAGTAGATTTTGCCGAACGTGCACCAGGTTTCGTCGCCGCGATAGATCGTCGGAGAGTATTTGATGAACATCTTGTGGCTGTCGCCGCCACTACGTTCGTATATGAATGCATTTATATTCTCCTCGCTCAACAATGTATGACAACGAGAGTTTCTATTGATTTCACGCATCACGGAATAACTCAATCTGCCATTAATTATGAAACAACCTTGAAATACGTTTATTAGATATGGGTCGTGCAACGTGTTTACAATTCGATGACGAATCTTGTCCGGATGACTGAGGGAGTTGGCTATTTGACAGAGCATGTTTTCCTCGCATTTCCGCGTCCAGTACGTGTGCACGAAATCGACGATCAAACAATGCTCCAAATCACTGCCGACCATCACAGGCAAAGCGTCGTGGACGTGATTGCCTCGCTTGTCTTCGATGCACGCGGCAAACGTTACGCGGTACGTGTAGAACGTATCGTACAAACTCCAGTTCGAGCGAGCATCGATCATGTCCGGAGGGGGATTGAGTGTGGCGTTGGCGTCGATATATGCTTCGATGTCCAGTTTTTCATCGACCGTGGTGCGAAGGAATCGAAACAGATTGGATTCCGTGCAAATTTGAAACGTCAACGCACCGCTCGCACGAAAAGCGGATTTCATATTGAAGGTCGCGTCGAACGCTCGAACAATATCCGAATTGGAAAAGATACGTTTCTGCTGCGACATCGCGCTAACAACTAAAGTTGAAACAAATAATGAGATACTAGGACATCCCGTAGATTCTTCGGAGCTGATAGCATTTTTTATTTATATGTATGTGTGTACATATCCCAGACAACCTTATATAGTACTAGTGGTTGACCCGTCCTTTGTACGGGACTCCTACACACTCTACCTTGTAGCCTGGTAGGGTTGGGTTCAACATGGCGAGGTTTGTCTTACCACAAGCACTGGGGAATGCCGCTGCAATATATTTCTTTTGTCCTTCTGGATTTGTGATGCCTAGGATCAGCATGTGCTCTGCTAACCATCCTTCCCGCTTAGCAATGGTTGATCCTATCCTCAAGGCAAAACATTTCTTACCAAGCAGAGAATTTCCACCATATCCACTTCCATAACTTACAATCTCATTAGCAGCAGGTTTATGAAGAATAATGGTTCTCTCTGGATCACAAGGCCACTCTGGAAACTCATGCTTACCTGATACTGGGGTTCCTACTGAATGTAACGCCTTGACAAAGGGTTGATCAGCATCAAGCAGGTTCAACACTGGAGTTCCTATTCTCGTCATGATTCTCATGGAGCCCACCACATAGGGAGAATCCGTAATCTCCACTCCTATCTTGGATAGAGGAGATCCTACTGGTCCCATACTGAATGGTATCACGTACATGGTGCGTCCTTTCATACAGCCTGGAAATCTCTGCATGATGGCCTCCTCATAATCTTGTGGGGAGATCCAGTTGCCTAGAGTTCCCTTGACGCCAGGTTTGGTGTCTGGTACTGTCTCTGCCTTCTCCTGAGTACAGATGAATGTCTTGCTCTCTACTCTGGCAACATCAGCGGGGTTGGTTCTCGCAAGCCAGCAGTTCTCATACTTGGGTACTGGTCGTAGTGTCTTGTCCTTGACCATGAGATCAATCAGCTCCTTGTACTCCCGCTCGGAACCATCACAGATATGCACATCACTGGGTTGACACAATTCCACACAGTTGTCAATGAAACTTTTCAGTTTAGGAGAAATGGCAGACACGTATCCATGCTTGAGACTGAATTTCCGAATTTCTTGATTGAAACTGAAAACAGCGGAGAGGTTCAAGTTTTTCATCAGATTGGTGTTACACCTCAGAATTTGCGCCATGATGAAAATAAAATCAAATTTATTCTAACTGTTATACAAGGCAAATGTTTTCAATTTTTATGTGATACAGTTAATATTCACGTAATATTTTACTTTAAAAACGTTATGTCTAGGTATAGAATATTCTTTGAAAGTTAAACTAAAACTGCAAACAAAATAACCAAAGTAAAAGAAATGAATGAAATGAGGACAAGGGATGTCCCTGAGAGGGTTTGGTCTGACCCCTGGGAACTAGGTTTCGGGGGAGGAGCGTTGTTTCCTCTCACGACTTGAGCCCAGGAAGTTTTCGGGTAAATTAAACTTCAAGGTTTACCGAGGGTTAATTAAACTTCAAGGTTTACCGAGGGTTAATTAAACTTCAAGGTTCTGAGCACAGGGCATTGTGCCAAGCCAAGTTCCAGTAAGCACGACTTTAGGTAAATATCAGCCCCTATAAACTGACATCCCTAGGATTTTGAACCCATCCAGGACAAATCAGTTTGGCCAGCAGGCAGCCTGCTCTGAAGACTAACGACCGCAGTTGGATTTATTCACCCATCTTTTCCCGGTCCCTCTTGGGCTCATTGTCAGTAGGCGGGTAGCTTGTCGCCATCGCCAAATCGGGGGTAAAACCCCGTGACTAGGAGGCTGAACCCGGTCACTAAAAACAGCAGTTACCTATTATACGTTATTTAACGTTATACACGATACAGTGAACCACTATTCACCCATCAATTAATTTTGCTGTACGAATCATTTTACTCGGGGCCTTTTTGAGCCACATCTGATATGTAATTGGTAAATAATTTATTGCTTTTCACACATTATGTATTACATAATAGAGCATGACCTTTTGATTAACTTTTTGCCCATTAAAATCCATTTTACTGAAAGAAAGACTGGCTCGGTCTGGCGCAAAATGGAAATCACTCTTTTTAGCTATCTCTTAGAACTTTTTTTTAAAAAAAAAGAGGTTTGACAGAGGGAACTGTAACTGCAATGGTCTTATCGTCCCGAAATCGAAGAGAGAATGAAGACAGGATAGAACAAACATTATCTCATCAGGATAAAATCCGCCCCGGGCGGGAATCGAACCCGCGGCCTAGCGCTTGTAAGGCAGACGCACTACCAACTAAGCTAACTAGGCTGGCGCTCTTAGAACGTAGATAAAGAATTAAAAACAAAAAAAAAAAAACTGATTTTAGGGGGATTTCCATGAACTTTGAACAGAGAGGGAGAGCCGGAGAGTTTTTTGCTGATTTAACTAAAAAAAAAAAAAAAAAAAAAAAAAACAAGAATGTGAGATTAGACAAGAATACCTATGTAGATAAAAGCTTGCCTGTAATTAAAAATAATGGATGACCAGGCATTTAAATCAGGGTTGGGCTGGGATTATCTGACAAAAAATTTGCGCTCGTATTTCGGGAAACAGGTTCTTTTCTGGCCCTTGGCCGAAACGGTTTTAGTCTTTGAGGACCATCTGATGAGGAACATAGTACGGGATGGGACTGCTACGAAAGTGGTAGGTATTAAGATACATTGAAAATTTATGAGCAGACTCTCAAGTTTCACAAAAAATGGTTGGTAAAGCGCCTGCCTTGTGATTGTAGGTTCCATTCCCGTCCACAGGCAAACTTTATCCTAAACAGATGAGGTTCATTCTCGGAACAGTAGCTGGCTTTCTCCTATCGTCCTATCTATATTTATCACCAATCCCCTTTACTAGATCAAGGTTAGGCCAGTCAAGTGGTTAAGGTCTCCCTAGGCCTTATCGCCTCTTCATTTGGACCTTTATAATAAGGTAATTCACGTGTAGATTTCATTTTATATTTTCATACTTTTCTACTGATATATTTGACATCTATTATTTTTCTATCTGTCGCTCATGTTTTCTACGTCTTTCTAAGCATCTCTTTTCTTATTATAACCATGTAGATCAATATTTTTCCCTACGAAATCCATACCACAAACTAACTTTTCTCATAAAACTGAGTTTCTATTTTTATTAAATATGTTTTTTTACCTATCTGTGTCGTTATACTTACCTATTTATATTTAATGTACCAAGTAGCTCTTGAGAATTTTCTAATATAATTCCAAACGATTTCAATCAAAATTCAAAGAAGAAATTTGTTTATTTTTTCAACTCCCAACAAACCACTACCTACGCCACCAAGGCAGATATTTTTTCTATAACCATGTAGATCAATATTTTTCCCTACGAAATCCATACCACAAACTAACTTTTCTCATAAAACTGAGTTTCTATTTTTATTAAACATGTTTTTTACCTATCTGTGTCGTTATACTTACCTATTTATATTTAATGTACCAAGTAGCTCTTGAGAATTTTCTAATAAAATTCCAAACGATTTCAATCAAAATTCAAAGAAGAAATTTGTTTGTTTTTTCAACTCCCAACAAACCACTACCTACGCCACCAAGGCAGATATTTTTTTAGGTAAAAGTAACAACAACAGTTTGAATAATGATACATATTTTTATTGTTACACAAATTTATTTGTTTGTTTTTCAATAGAATATACAAAAAGCAATAACAGTTTGAATAATGATACATATTTTTATTGTTACACAAATTTATTTGTTTGTTTTTCAATAGAATATACAAAAAGCAATAATAATATACGAAAAATCTGTACAAAACTAGAAAGAGATTACGTCTAATAGTACAAAATAGCCTGCTATTATGTAATTCGAACAGGGACAGTTGCACTTTATCTGAAAGACTTTACATTTTATTTACAAGAACTTCAATAGCGTCATTTGAACTATGGTTTAATAGGAAAATGTCTATTAAAAAGAACAATCAAAAGTTGATGGGCGTTTTCCTTCTCAGGCAAAAGGTTCAACGTACTATTTTTCAATTCTCCGGTCGCCCAACAAAATCCAATTCAAACAGGGACAGTTGCACTTTATCTGAAAGACTTTACATTTTATTTACAAGAACTTCAATAGCGTCATTTGAACTATGGTTTAGTTATGAATAGGAAAATGTCTATTAAAAAGAACAACCAAAAGTTGATGGGCGTTTTCCTTCTTAGGCAAAGGGTTCAACGTACTATTTTTCAATTCTCCGGTCGCCCAACAAAATCTATGTACAACTGCCTCCTTGATAGTCTTAATAATCTTATCTCTACATGTTACGTATGTATGCGAGGTAAACACAAAGCTATTGTGTGTATTTGGAAAAATTATTTACAGATATCCTATGAAATATTTAAAATTTATGTAGATCAAAATACGAAACAAAATCAAAATAATAGTATAAAAGATCTTTAAATCCAAAAGTTGTCATGACATTTAGAGCTGCCGGTCATAAGGTCATTTCTTTTTATCAATAGTTCGTGTCATTTTGATTGAAATAATTATTTTTATCTGTATAATTTTCAATAAAAATCAATAAACACAAAGCTATTGTGTGTATTTGGAAAAATTATTTACAGATATCCTATGAAATATTTAAAATTTATGTAGATCAAAATACGAAATAAAATCAAAATAATATTATAAAAGATAAAAATCTTTAAATCCAAAAGTTGTCATGACATTTAGAGCTGCCGGTCATAAGGTCATTTTTTTGTTATCATTGCCGGTCATAAGGTCATTTTTTTGTTCGTGTCATTTCGATTGAAAAAAATATTTTTATCTGTATAATTTTCAATAAAAATCAGTAGAAAATAAGTCAATGTTGATCTAGTCAGTCGTCATGAAGGGAAATAGTTATGTACAGGATGGGATATTTACATCTGATACCGACTTTCTGACTCGGGAGATTCATTGCTTGATTCTTTGCTTCAGGGCATCAATTTCCGCTTGTATGGCGGTAGGTAGATCAGCTCCAAGTTGTTCATTGAAGTATCGCTGTAAGTCTTGCACCTCTTGCTCCCAGAATGATTTGTCAAATGAAAACAGTTCCTCGAGATCAACATCAGATGCCAGGTTTGTTGTGATCAAGGCTTCAGGCTTGGGAATATATCCAATAGGAGAAGCCTCTGCGATTTCTTTGTTGTTTTCCACACGGCGTAAGATCCAGTCTAGAACTCGAATATTCTCTCCAAATCCAGGCCACAGGAATTCTCCCTGAGATCCTTTTCTGAACCAGTTCACATGGAAGACCTTAGGAAGTTTAGCATTGGTCCTCTGCTCCATACTCAGCCAATGCTTGAGATAATCACCAAAGTTGTAACCGAAGAATGGTCTCATAGCGAATGGATCATGCATGATAACTTTACCTTTGTGTTCTGCAGCCGCTGTAGCCTCACTTCTCATGGATGCTCCTAGGAATACACCATGTTGCCAGTCAAATGATTCATACACCAAGGGGACGCCCTGAGGTCTTCTCCCTCCGAAGATGATAGCAGAGATCGGAACACCTTCATGTGATTCCCAGTTAGGATCAATGGTGGGACATTGAGATGCAGGAGTACAGAACCTGGAGTTAGGATGAGCTGCTTGGGTGCCATCGGACTTTTTCCAAGGTTTATTATGCCAGTCAGTAATAGATACATCAGGTGAGATTTCATCCTCCATGCCCTCCCAATACACACCCCCATCACTAGTACTTGCTACGTTCGTGAAGATCGTGTTCTTGAATACAGTCTTCATTGCAATAGGATTAGTTTTGTTACTGGTTCCTGGAGCGACACCGAAGAAACCATTCTCTGGATTAATAGCTCGTAGAACACCTTCCTTATCAAACTTCATCCAGGCAATATCATCTCCTACACACTCTACCTTGTAGCCTGGTAGGGTTGGGTTCAACATGGCGAGGTTTGTCTTACCACAAGCACTGGGGAATGCCGCTGCGATATATTTCTTTTGTCCTTCTGGATTTGTGATACCTAGGATCAGCATGTGCTCTGCTAACCATCCTTCCCGCTTAGCAATGGTTGACCCTATCCTCAAGGCAAAACATTTCTTACCAAGCAGAGAATTTCCACCATAGCCACTTCCATAACTTACAATCTCATTAGCAGCAGGTTTGTGAAGAATAATGGTTCTCTCTGGATCACATGGCCACTCTGGAAACTCATGCTTACCTGATACTGGGGTTCCTACTGAATGTAACGCCTTGACAAAGGGTTGATCAGCATCAAGCAGGTTCAACACTGGAGTTCCTATTCTAGTCATGATTCTCATGGAGCCCACCACATAGGGAGAATCCGTAATCTCCACTCCTATCTTAGATAGAGGAGATCCTACTGGTCCCATACTGAATGGTATCACGTACATGGTGCGTCCTTTCATACAGCCTGGAAATCTCTGCATGATGGCCTCCTCATAATCTTGTGGGGAGATCCAGTTGCCTAGAGTTCCCTTGACGCCAGGTTTGGTGTCTGGTACTGTCTCTGCCTTCTCCTGAGTACAGATGAATGTCTTGCTCTCTACTCTGGCAACATCAGCGGGGTTGGTTCTCGCAAGCCAGCAGTTCTCATACTTGGGTACTGGTCGTAGTGTCTTGTCCTTGACCATGAGATCAATCAGCTCCTTGTACTCCCGCTCGGAACCATCACAGATATGCACATCACTGGGTTGACACAATTCCACACAGTTGTCAATGAAACTTTTCAGTTTAGGAGAAATGGCAGACACGTATCCATGCTTGAGACTGAATTTCCGAATTTCTTGATTGAAACTGAAAACAGCGGAGAGGTTCAAGTTTTTCATCAGATTGGTGTTACACCTCAGAATTTGCGCCATGATGAAAATAAAATCAAATTTATTCTAACTGTTATACAAGGCAAATGTTTTCAATTTTTATGTGATACAGTTAATATTCACGTAATATTTTACTTTAAAAACGTTATGTCTAGGTATAGAATATTCTTTGAAAGTTAAACTAAAACTGCAAACAAAATAACCAAAGTAAAAGAAATGAATGAAATGAGGACAAGGGATGTCCCTATCTATTGAACTACCAAACAGGTACTAACTGACATTGGTTACAGAAGGTAAATTTGGGGTTTTATAATCATTAAAATTAAAATCATCATTCTTGTGCGTATGGAAAATAACTATTATGAGGGTTTTATAAATAACGTTTTGTTGATGTTTACCTAAATCAGTGGGGAATTTACAAGAAGACCAAGTACCTCCGATTTTATTTTTTGCGTCTATGTAGCAAAATAATATATTCCTATTTATTAGAATCTATTTATACGTATATAACCTCCTATTTTGAGTAATGACATCATTCTTGTGCGTATGGAAAATAACTATTATGAGGGTTTTATAAATAACGTTTTGTTGATGTTTACCTAAATCAGTGGGGAATTTGCAAGAAGACCAAGTACCTCCGATTTTATTTTTTGTGTCTATGTAGCAAAATAATATATTCCTATTTATTAGAGTCTATTTATACCTAACCTCCTATTTTGAGTAATGGACATTTTGAATAATAATTCAATATTACCTGAGACTTCGAACCATGTTTGTAACTTTGTTAAAGCTCCTTTAAAACAAAACTTTTAATACTTGCTCTCTGTTTTCACTTAATTGAAACTTTTTCGATAACGTCAATGGAAATTGAATATATTACCTGAGACTTCGAACCATGTTTGTAACTTTGTTAAAGCTCCTTTAAAACAAAACTTTTAATACTTGCTCTCTGTTTTCACTTCATTGAAACTTTTACGATAACGTCAACGGAAACTGAACAAGATGATCCACTGGGTCTGAGGGTGATACCTATTGAATTACGAATATAGACCTAGTCACCTAGTTCTTAGCGATTATGTAATTTGAAAATCAATAATGACTTAATGGCTAGGCTAACACGCTTATGGACTGTGAATGCACCTGTTACTATAAAATTAATAATTAGGAGTCTGTGTCTACAAAACACGTGCGGATTTTTTCTAATTTGGAAAACTCCTTGAACTTAATATTGTTATTAAAATCAGAATGTCAGGGCCGGAAAACCAGGTGTAGAATGTTTACCTAGGTCTGACAGGAATATACAGATTTACACAAGTTAAATCCGTTAAATAAATAGTAATTATAGTAGGCACTTGTACTCGTATTGCCTTACTTAGACTGTTAAAGTAGGTCATGTAGTCCCTTTATCTCAACAGTTTAATATTGCATTTTGTGATTTAAAAATCCGTTTAGAAAATCTTGTTGTCCACAGAGGATCTAACCGGACTATAAAAATTCTTTACCACCTAACCCTCCGTGCGGATTTTTTCTAATTTGGAAAACTCCTTGAACTTAATATTGTTATTAAAATCAGAATGTCAGGGCCGGAAAACCAGGTGTAGACTATTTACCTGGATCTGACAGGAATATACCTGCATACATATGTATGTTAAATCCGTAATTATAGTACCTACTTGTACTCGTATTGCTTTATTTAGATTGTCAAAGTAGGTCATGTAGTCCCTTTATCTCAACAGTTTAATATTGCATTTTGGTGATTTAAAAATCCGTTTAGAAAATCTTGGTGGCCACAGAGGATCTAACCGGACTATAAAAATTCTTTACCACCTAACCCTTAGAAAGTTTTACTGTCGGATTTTCATACTCGTATCAATGAGAGTAAAATTCTATACCTCAGTCGGAATTTAAACCCACACCCTTGGGTGATTGCCCACTAGAGACAGGTTATCGTTATTTCTCCGATAACCCCTACCCTCCTGCACTGTGTCAATGAAAGATGCATTGGTTATCAGGGTTCCTATGACGTAGCGATAATGCAATGTAGGTCTAGGAGGAGACATTTCTAGAGACAATATTGATGGTCCAGTGCAAGAGTCTCAAAGGTCATTCTGGAGTCTAGACAATTGCCAAGTCTTTTGTTCACTAATCCTATGTTGCCAAGATATCTTTGGTCACTAGAAACGAACACTAACCCTATGTTGTCACGTACACATTTGTCACTAACCCTATGTTGCCAAGAAATCTTTGACCACGAACCCTATGTTGTCACGTATACATTTGTCACTAACCCTATGTGCCACTTGTACATTTGTCACTAACCCCATCTTGCCACGTACACATTTGTCACTAACCCCATGTTGCCAAGTGTTCCTTTTCACTAACCTACTTAATTTTTCTCTGTTGTATTCTGGAGTCTAGACAATTGCCAAGTCTTTTGTTCACTAACCCTATGTTGCCAAGATATCTTTGGTCACTAGAAACTAACACTAACCCTAATATGTTGTCACGTACACATTTGTCACTAACCCTCTGTTACCACTTAGGCATTTGTCATTAACCCTATGTTGCCACGTACACATTTCTCACTAACCCTATGTTGCCAAGAAATCTTTAACCACGAACCCTATGTTGTCACGTATACATTTGTCACTAACCCTATGTGCCACTTGTGCATTTGTCACTAACCCCATCTTGCCACGTACATATTTGTCACTAACCCTATGTTGCCAAGTGTTCCTTTTCACTAACCTCAATAGAATAGAATATACCCTGTTTATACTGCCAGAATGAGACTCTGTCAGGAGTTCAGGACCTCGGACCTCCCAACCTATACACAGTCCCTGGTTTCTTACATAAATGTCCCCAGGGGATTTGATCACAACAATCACTTTGAAATAAACAAGACGTCTACTTTGGTCTATTGTTGTTCAGCCTTTGGGGGTTTTGTTTTCAATTTGAAAAACAGTATAGGGTCTTCCATTTGTCATTGTTGTATACCTACTACCTACCCTTAATCTTAATTCTGAGGAACTTCCAAATTTTTAGTTAGTCCTTCTTAAATTCACAGTCCAAATAAAATAGTTACGTACTTATTGTATTTTTTCTCATTATCTGGGTTCCACTTTCACGTTTTTTGAAGAGCGAGATAACAAAACAGACTTATCGCGCTCTAACATGCCTACCTTAACTGTCATAAAGACACCTATCACCTCAAAGAGGGTATAATCTCCAATCGCCTTATCTCGATTTTCTGACTTAAAAATCACCAGGCTCTTCTCTCTGGCGGCCAAATTGAATACATACCTAACGTGTTGTTGCTGGACACCGAATTCAAAATATTTGGTTCGGCCTAGTCGACCCATGTTGGTTCGAAACTCGAAAACCACAAAACTTGACGTAAAACTGACGAAAAGATTCGAAAAATAGAAAAGCTCACTGTTTGTTTATTTCTCAAGCGGACACACCTCCAAATGACTAGTTGCTTATTGATAGACTTGCTGATAAAAAACTTGATTAAATATGCGAAAATAAAGCCGCTTTGATCCGCCAATTGGAGGGGGGACTGAGGAAATCTCCGGTGATCTTTGGAGTTATTTACGATTTTGAATGCGATTTAATTGTTACACCCGTGGGCTTTGTGTGTTTACTCTTGTTGCAAGGTTGAATGTTGTTCCCTTGTTTTGTTTGTTTTTGCTAAAGGGAAAATCTGAATGGTGTTTGGGGCTTTGGGGTCGCAGTTATTCAGGGTTGCTTTTTGTGGTCACTAGAAAGATTTTCGGATATCTACTTTTTCTCACTTTGATCCTCTTTGTAGGTTATGTACCTAGGTATGTTTATTATTTCAATAATCGGTACTCAATCATTAAAGTGACGGTCACGCCTTCTTTTCTCATAGTTACCTATCTACATAGACAGAAAGCTCTTTTGTGTCCCAGAACAAATAGGTACTAATCCATCTAGCTTTTTCATACCTCACTTCATAATGTCATACCACAAGACATTCCTCCAATGGAGTCAACAGGACATGACTCTTGGCTGGATATCATCACCACGCCACTCAATGTCCGTGCCCGACGTTGCTTATCTTCAGTGTCCGGTGTCATACAGATTTTTTTTAGCGTAAGAATTGTGCTGGCTATCAGTTGTTCCTCACATGTCAGGGCGAGAGTACCATAGTATCATTCCAATGTCCAAATTCTCAGTACGAAAGTATTTACCCTGTACTTTGAAGTGTTTCCCTGACGTCACATCATTCAATAGTGTTATCACATGAGAAATAACAAAGAAGTTGGACTAGTTAGTAAATATTTTCGTACAAAACCTGAGACCTGACACTGAACAGTCTTTTACTAGAGACTTAGCTACCTAATAAGTACAGACCCACATATGTACATACCTACCCAAGGATCCGTTACGTAGGTACCTGCCTACATACATACCTACCTAGGTACATTTTAGTGGACTAACTTATAGGTTTCTATGTTACTCTATGTACCTACTTATATTTTTTTTTATTAAAATTAAAAAAATATATAAGTAGGTACAATTAAATTTTATATTACCTACAGTCCAACTCAGTACACACCCTTTTTTGGAGTCCCTATAGCGAAAGTGATAACCTGAGCTTTTACGCATATCCTAGTACCTACTCCTTGGTATGAGTAGGAAAGGAACCAAAACTCGTTTTCCTTATGGTTATCGAGCATTTTATCGGGAAAATTAGAATCTCATTATTAGAAGGGTTTTGAACTAGTTATAGGCGAGGTCAATGGCCTGTGGCATTCTTAACTCTTAAGTCTTAACCACTCAACCATTAGATTTCTTTCCTAATATACTGTCAAAAACCTAATTACATCAGTACCTACCTACCAATTCATAGACTTTTTTTCATCAAAATATTACCTTTTTTCAAGAGGTTTGACATATTGAACTCTAACTGCTAAGGTCTTATCGTCCCGAAAGCGAAGAGAGAAAGAAGACAGCTAGGATAGGAGACAAGCAGCCGTTCCGAGAGCAAACCTTATCTGTTTAGGACTTGGGATAAAATCCGCCCGGGTGGGAATCGAACCCCCGACCTAGCGCTGACAAGGCAGGTGCGCTACCCTCCAAGCTAAATCATCATCATCATCATCATCATCATTCACTAAAGGCATTACCTTGTCGGTGTAGCCACTGGTGGACAGCTAGGATAGGAGACAAGCAGCCGTTCCGAGAGCAAACCTTATCTGTTTAGGACTTGGGATAAAATCCGCCCGGGTGGGAATCGCACCCCCGACCTAGCGCTGACAAGGCAGGTGCGCTACCCTCCAAGCTAAATCATCATCATCATCATTGACTAAAGGCATTGCCTTGTCGGTGTAGCCACTGGTCACAATGCATTGCCAAATTCTTCATTTCACCATAAGATTTGCAGTCCATGGTTACTAGGCTGGCAAAATAGGCCAAGCTAAATAATCTGGCAAAAAATATCCTTAATGCCCAAAGGAGGTAGGTACCTACCTTATTGTCAGCCTATAGCCCTATAAAAACCGAGGTAAATAGGGACCTATATTTACTCTCGGCCCTTGTTTACTAGTTTACTAGCCATAATCTATCAGATGTCCTTTTGTACTTGTAAACCTACCTGTCCATATCATACAAAGAAAACATCAGATAAAAATTTAATATGTGTGTTTTAATTAGGTAGAGAGGTGCCTATTGGAAAACGTGCAGAACTAAAGGGCACCTATTTAATATGTATTATTATTTTGTACCTATTTAACATTATTAGGCCTCCCATTGAGATTCGGAGAAAAAGATAAAATTAGGTACCTACCTATAATAAAAAGTATGTGCATATTATAATATTATTTACCTAGGTACGTAGCTACATGAAGTTTTGCTATTATTGGCTATTGGGTAATGATCTAACTATTTATCGAATAAGTATAACAAAACAATATGAATGTTAGTATAGTCAGTAGGCATAACAATTATTTACCTAAGTAGGTAGAATATTATTTACCTAGGTACGTAGCTACATGAAGTTTTGCTATTATTGGCTATTGGGTAATGATCTAACTATTTATCGAATAAGTATAATAAATTAATTGTTAACAAAACAATATGAATGTTAGTATAGTCAGTAGGCATAATAATTATTTACCTAAGTAGGTATGAATATTCAATTATTATAAATAATTCACCTGCCAAAAATTTTGACATTACCGAGGGTTAATTAAACCCCAAGGTTCTGAGCACAGGGCAGTGTGCCAAGCCAAGTTCCAATATTAAGCACGACTTTAGGTAAATATCAGCCCCTAAACTGACATCCCTAGGATTTTTAACCCATCCAGGACAAATCAGTTTGGCCAGCAGGCAGCCTGCTCTGAAGACTAACGACCGCAGTTGGATTTATTCACCCATCTTTTCCCGGCCCCACTTGGGCTGATTGAAGACAATGTCAGTAGGCGGGTACCTTGTCGCCTTCGCCAAATCGGGGGTAAAACCCCGTGACTAGGAGGCTAAACCCGCGGTCACTAAAAACAGAAGCTATACAATACACTATACAGAGTGACCCACTATTCACCCATCAATTAATTTTGCTGAACGAATCATTTTACTCGGGGCCTTTTTGAGCCACATCTGATATGTAATTGGTAAATAATTTATTGCTTTTCACACATTATGTATTACATAATAGAGCATGACCTTTTGATTAACTTTTTGCCCATTAAAATCTATTTTACTGAAAGAAAGACTGGCTCGGTCTGGCGCAAAATGGAAATCACTCTTTTTAGCTACCTAATAGAACTTAGATAAATAATAAAAAGAATGGGAGATTAGACAAGAATACCTATGTAGATAAAAGCTTGCCTGTAATTAAAAATAATGGATGACCAGGCATTTAAATCAGGGTTGGGCTGGGATTATCTGACAAAAAATTTGCGCTCGTATTTCGGGAAACAGGTTCTTTTCTGGCCCTTGGCCTAAACGGTTTTAGTCTTTGAGGACCATCTGATGAGGAACATACTACGGGATGGGACTGCTACGAAAGTGGTATTAGGATACATTGAAAATTTATGAACAGACTCTTTAGCTTCACCACAAATGGTTGGTAAAGCGCCTGCCTTGTGATCGTAGGTTCCATTCCCGTCCACAGGCAAACTTTATCCTAAACAGAAAAGATTCATTCTCGGAACAGTAGCTGGCTTTCTTCTATCGTCCTATCACAGTCCCTGGTCTCTTACATAAATGTCCCCAGGGGATTTGATCACAACAATCACTTTGAAATAAACAAGACGTCTACTTTGGTCTATTGTTGTTCAGCCTTTGGGGGTTTTGTTTTCAATTTGAAAAACAGTATAGGGTCTTCCATTTGTCATTGTTGTATACCTACTACCTACCCTTAATCTTAATTCTGAGGAACTTCAAAATTTTAGTTAGTCCTTCTTAAATTGACAGATTTTCAATTTGAAAAACAGTATAGGGTCTTCCATTTGTCATTGTTGTATACCTACTACCTACCCTTAATCTTAATTCTGAGGAACTTCCAAATTTTAGTTAGTCCTTCTTAAATTGACAGTCAATAATAGTAGTAGCCTACTGCTGGAGTAAAGGGACTTTTCAGTCCTATGCGAGCAGTATAAATAAGCACTATTATTATTATTTCTTCGATTGTCGTTATTTCTTCGATGAGACCTCCTTTAATTCAGTTCGGTGTACCTCTGTCAAAAAATAATAATAAAAACATTATTTCACATAGTTTAGGCGCAAGGTGCAAGTCCGCGCCTAGACATAACCCTGATGGCATTCCAAGTAAACTTGATGAGTAATAATTTTTCTCTAGGAATTCGTCTGTTTATACTAAAAGCTTGTTTACGCGTTTATGTAACTTGATTCAAAAGTTCTAGATTTCCACACACCTAGCAAGTGGAATTTTTTTCAGAATCTAGAATGAATGGTTCTTTCATTCAATAAACCTTGTAGCGTTCGAAAAAATTCACTCAGCGACCCGAGAATCGAACCCGGAATGAATCCAAACTATGACGGAGTTACGTTGCTATTAAGAAGAAGAAGATGAAGAAGAAAAATGTCTTTGTAAATTACTACCCTGACCTCTCTTTGGAGTTTTCAGTGAACGCCAATATTGTTTTTGTAAAGAAATTTTTTATTTGTTAGGCAAAACAACAACAAGAACAACAGAAGTGGAATAACAACTACAGCAAAATTTGTTATTTTTTGGGCACTCATTCAGGTCCAATGTGCGATGCGGTATTGCTAAACTTTAGGAATATGTCAAAAAAAAAACGGCACCAGGGTACCTAATAATTAGTCTAATTACCTATAGGTACCTCGTATACCAGCGAATACATTGATATGGGTATGGGCATGAGGCTATTTCCTTCTTTTTTTTTTTTTATTAAGAGGTTTTACAGAGGGAACTGTAACTGCTATGGTCTTATCGTCCCGAAATCGAAGAAAGAAGGAAGGCAGGATAGGAGGAAAGCCAGCCGTTCCGAGAACGAACATTATCCCATCAGGATATAATCCGCCCCGGGCGGGAATCGAACCCGCGGCCTAGCGCTTACGAGGCAGACGCACTACCAACTGAGGTAACTAGGCTGGCGCTATTTCCTTGATTACTTTCAATTTCATGTAGGTAGGTACGTATGTAATCTATGTACATATATCTCGTATACCTATACTTCTTTCAATTGCATGTAGGTATACCTACTTATAAGTACCTGTAACTATACTTTCCTAATCACTTCCTGAGCAGGGAGCCTCCTTATCAGAACTTTTATCAAGGTTTTTGACCTCGCCTGGCTTTTGTTAAATTCAACGGTTATTGGACCACTGAAAATACCCAAAGTTCGTACGTGTTTAGTAGCTATAGGAGAAACTTTGGCCTTTATCTCTGGAATTAATTCATTCGCCAAAATCTATGCAATCCCTACGCGAAAAACTTTCGTTATGTGAAAGTTTATGCCAAGTCTTCGAATTTCTTTCTTTTCTTCTTTTATCAATGTACCTACAGGTTAAGGTTTTTAGTTACGGGGTGGGGCCAGGAAACCTACCCTGAATGGGGCCAGGTAAAGCCAGCTGCACGCGATTGTCTAGGTTCTAAATGGTTACTCATCCGGATACCATCCACGCGCAACGTTTCTTAACTTCAATAAACCATAGAGAACTGATACAGATTAATTTACGCCACAACTTCCAACTTTATACCTTGGCAGGGCGGCTCACTGCCTTCCTGAAGAAAAAACCTTCAAATGAACCTGAACATCTGAGCAATGACCTAGGGTACGAGATTTTTTAAACCTTTCTGCCTTTCTCTCATTTAAAGCTTTTTAATTTAATTTTGACACGTGACGAAGAACCATTTCAACTATAAAGGTAGGATCACACGATTTGGCAGACCGACATACCCACAATCCGGCAAATTTTCTATTCCAGACCGTCTAATCGATCCTCGTTATTAAGTCACCTTTAGCTAGCCTAGTTATCTTGGATTACGCGCCTGCCTTGTAAGCGCCCAAGTCGCAAGTTCGATCCCCACCCAGGGCGAATTTTAAAACAGATAATGTTCGTTTTCGGAACGGTTGGCATTCTCCTACCGTGTCCTACTCTCTTCCATTTCGAGACGGAAAAACCTCTGTTGTTACAGATCCCTCTATCAAACGTCTTCGAAAAAAAAGAACAATTCAAATTTGGAAAGGAGGAAAGATTAGGAGGTTACAAAAGGGACGGACGTGGAAAATCCATCCAAAATTCCCTCTTAACCTTTCAGTAACCTTCTGAAGATTTCCGGAATCTTGTTCCTACGTATGTCTCAATTGCCTCATGTATTTCAGTACGTCTGCCCTGATTACTATGCAACGACATGATTCTTCTCACTTGGTAAGTGACAAGGCGTTAATGTCTTTATTTAAGGAACGTGTCTTGAATTGGGTGCCTCAGCGACTAAATTTCAGCTAAAACGCCCTCTTAATGAGTCATGTGACTTGGGCATGTTTTAGAAATGTGTGTGGTAGTGGCGAAAATGACTACGTCTTTACGTCTTTTGCTGCTTTATTAAGTAATTAATATTCCTATTAATGACAACCTGCCTCCTAGGGTGGTTCAAATTCCGGCAGGGTAGCAAAAAATACTTATAGGATTACAGCATACCTACTGAGAACGGAGATGGTGATTTGGGTAAATGCCCTAGTACACCCTAGTAAACGAGAACTCCAAGTCCAGCTCCAACAGCTCGTCCCAGCATCGGCTTGACAATATCACAGGCTATTTCAAGTTTATTAATACCAGCAGTAGCCCTAGTACTCCAACCACGTGTAAACAGCAAACCAATCAGAAGAAGCTCCTCCGGTCTCCAACCTCCTATATGTACATCAAGGGCATGTCTGGACTTCACTCGCGAGTGCCCAAATATTGAACGGGTTAGACCTGAACTAGTTGTGGACATCTTCTAAAACAAGATATTCTATAGAGAAATTCGTAAGACTATTTTCGTTCCCAAGAAGAACGGCCTATGTGAAAATTTTCGATTTTTTTTTATTTTTTAGTTGGGGCCTCTGTGATCTCCTTGTTTCCATGCACTAATCAGTTTTGGGGGGAGAAAATCGGAAGTCGTTTTTTTTTCGACCAACTTCGTGAAGATTTGAGTAAAATTTCAGAAGAATAACGGCCTATGTGTAATGATTTTGCCTCAGGACAGGGTGTCCCCTTTCAGTTCCGTGTGACCCGTGCGATACACCTGTTGAGCGTGATTTTTGACTGTCTAATTAGGAAGTCAACCGATTACCCAACATTTTGTTTTGTAATATTACAGTGTACTTTCCTGCTTTCAGAGATACTTTGAAATTTAAACAATGAGTGCATACTAATAGTTCACTAAGTAATTCAGAAGTCCTGTCCTTGTAATTTTGCATGCAAAGTAATAATAATAATAAGTTCATTGTTAACATTCAGAATCCTTTACAGACTTTTCTTTATATTCTTTATAATATCCCTCTAAGTACAGTAAGAAGTGAAAGGTTTCATGTAAAAGGGCCTATGTGTAAGAAAACATGATTCTGGGATAAATTTCCACATCACTGTATTAAAATGTCTCTCCTGAAAAGTATAGCGAAAATCACATAGGCCGTTCTTCTTGGGAACGATTCATATATGTTCTTATCTGACTGCCTAGATTGCCTAGGCCCTAGGCGTATTTATTTCTACCTGAATAACTAGACGGAATATAAGGGATGAGTATGAGAAAAAAGATGGAAAAGTTTAGAGGCTCTTAAATAGGTAGGTAGGTAATGGAAAAAATAATAATTGAATAAATAAATAAAATCAAGCAGGTAATGAAAAACCATTTTTAACAATCAAAAATAAAAGCTTATTTTCAGTATTTTCACACCGGTTTCACATTAAACAATACATATTCCACGTAATTTAACTCACAGAAAACGGTAATTCACAGAAGGTATGAGTTAACTCACAGAAAACGAGAAAAACACTTTTTGTTGCAGTTTTATTTTATCCACCCTTGTCTAATTTTACTCAAAAGTCACTCTCTGATGGCACAGTGTTATCAAATGAGATACAAAAGTGAAACGATATGGCTGAATAATTGCATGTACCTATATCGGCTTTCTACAGGGATACGTAAGATGTATTTATTGGTCAGATTGAGACGAAAATCGAAAATGCACTGAAAGATCCACAGGTTTTTTTCCCACGAGGTTTGATAGAGAAAACTGTAACAACGTAGGTCTTGTCTTATCTTCCCGAAATCGATTCTTTAATAATACAGTACTGAAAACTATGTTGTCGAGGCAGTGTGGACGGTTCAGTCGACATCGATCGACGGTCGACTGACTATTTGTGGACACCCCTTAAGACCCAGAGTTCGGAACTCTATCAAACCTTTTGCCTATTGAAACTCAAAAACATTCTAAGATCCAGTCAAATCGGTTCAAATGAGATCTAGCGGTTCCGTGATTGAATAAATCAGATAAATTAAGACGTCTCTAGGACGCAATTTCTTCTCACGACCAGACGATAGACACTTGAGTTTTGATTGAATAATTGCCGCATTTCCTCCGTATAATATCACTCGTATGTTGGGGGGAGCCTTTGAGATTTTACTAGCCCGACCTGAAACGCCAGTCTCATTTCGTTTCATGGGTAAGGTAACTTGAATAGGTGTATTTTCCAGTGATCTGTGGTCGATTTTCCCGAAGGGGAAATAGGTACAACTAATTTTAGGATGTAAGGATTGTAGGTGGTGGAGTATGGCTACAATATAGCTACAGCCTAGACTCCTAGAGGAAACTGTAACTACGAAGGTCTTATCGTCCCGAAATCGAAGAGTGAGAGGGAAGACAGGATAGGTGAAAGCCAGCCGTTCCGAGAACGAACCTGAAACCCAGAGTTCGGAACTCTATCAAACCTCTTGCCTATTGAAACTCAAAAACATTCTAAGATCCAGTCAAATCGGTTCAAATGAGATCTAGCGGTTCCGTGATTGAATAAATCAGATACTAGTCGCTAACTCACCTCAGGTTTACCAGCGTCAGTTTGGAAGGTATCCAGGGCGATAGCTCGGATTTTGGTGCTCACTTTCGGGTGATCTATACAGGTAGGTAGTAGGTTACAATGTTACATGTTCTAATTAGGCACCCTAAGGTAGGCTAATGTTGGTAGGTAATCAATGGGTGTATTTGCTTATTGATAAAATATTCCTTGTCTTTGGCAGGTACCTACATACATAGGTTGTAGGTTCATACCTATACCTACCTACTTATTATCAACAAATTTTATTGACAGTAACAATGGGAAATCTATAGCCACTGTTGATTGTTTTAGGCTCTCCCCAAGTCGACAGGAAGTTTGAATAGCGATAAAAAATGTGAAAAATAAGCTTTTTTTTTCCTCCTCTCTCTTCTTTATCAAAGTTGAACTATGTAACCTTTTGCACGAGGCTGTTACATGGGGCCTCTATTCAGGCATTTGAAGGGCGATATGGGAAAAGTGTTGAGATGGAGAATTTCCATTGAGATGGATTGGAAAAAGGTTGTAGGTTCATACCTATAACTACCTACCTACCTACTTATTATCAACAAATTTTATTGACAGTAACAATGGGAAATCTATAGCCACTGTTGATTGTTTCAGGCTCTCCCCAAGTCGACAGGAAGTTTGAATAGCGATAAAAAATGTGAAAAATAAGCTTTTTTTTCCTCCTCTCTCTTCTTTATCAAAGTTGAACTATGTAACCTTTTACACGAGGCAGTTACATGGGGCCTCTATTCAGGCATTTGAAGGGCGATATGGGAAAAGTGTTGAGATGGAGAATTTCCATTGAGATGGATTGGAAAAAGTATGCCCATCTCTAGAAAGGTGAGGCCATTGATAGTACTATTATTGAACCGAATTTTATACGTAGGTGTAGAGGTAGGTAATTAAAAATAGTTATCTGCTAATTGATACAAAGGTTTTCATTGAGAAATTCCACGCAATTTTATTACTAAGTTTTATTATTACCTCAATATGTAATTATTAGACTACCTACCCTTGATAGTTTTAGGTTTTTACTGTTTTTAGGTAAAAGCTTAGGTACCTACTTATCTAGGTATATAGGGTATTTGAAATTTGAGAACTTTTTTGTATATCCAGATATCCACTGAAAATATTACAGACTTAAATATTCTTTTTCTCCTTTCCTTCTTCCTTATTTTCTCATTCTCGTCTTATTTTGTTATTTCGTATTTTTGGCACATCCACCACTGAAAATACCAACGGAGTTTTGGCACATCCACTAAAAATATGAACTTTGAAGCTGCATAACCAAAATGAGGATTTTAGAGATCGATGGCCAGTCGACTATTTGTGGTCGTGGACACACCTTGAGGTTGTCGAATGCCTACATTTCTATTTACATAGTATTTAAGGAAGGGAAGAGATATAGAAGAAAGCTAATCTATTTTGTTCCCTTTGGATCAGTGGTTTGAGTGGGGTCCATTTTGACCTGGAGAAAATATGAACCCAGGCTCCGGGGTTAAACAGATAACCTCCCGATATCTGAACTCAGCAAAAAATTTAATTATATTTTTTAATAAACTTGCATAACGAAGACAATATGGGGCGTTATCGCTGGTTATTTGACCTCTCATCCTGGCCTTTATATTACGTCTTGACTTGAGGTAATTTGGATTAGAATCAGGACCGGGAATAGGAATCAGGGATGGGGTAAGAAGGGCCCGTGAAATGCCCAGTGAAACGGATTGAACTTTGAGACGGAACGCCAGAAATCTGGAGATGTGCCTCTTAAAGTTCCTGAGTCAAACGTGCGCCTGTCATATCTACATAAAATTATGTATGTAGGTTCGTTCCTAAGATCATTCACCTCGGAAAATATGTATAATACCTACGTAACTTTGGCTAACTTTTTTCTTTCTTTCTTGATTTACCTATTGATTTTGTCTCACCTCTCCAAAACCCATTTTAAATATCAAGTGTGCCGGGAAGCGCGCGAACGTCAAGAATGTCGGCACTGACGATTACCTACTAATACCTATGATCTATCAATCTATCTATGACATTCATCATATCTGTGTTTCTAGAATCAAGTCTATTTTCAATATTTCAATCGACCTTTCGAGAAGATTTCTATCCTCGTCATTCCATGGCAGTTACCTACTCAATTGCATAAGACAAGCCACCCTTTAGGGCTGTTTGCCCCTACATTCAAGCCCCAGGTGGGCTTTTTGTGTATGACTCGAAATCGGTCTGAGATCTAAATTTTGCTTATGGTCTATTGATCCATTTTCCAACTAATGTTCACTATCTACTTACTATAGGTGTATTTTCCTTCCAGGAAACTGACCATTGGAAAATACACCTTATCTAGCAATTATCTTCACTTGAAGTAGGTACCTTATAGGTAATGCCTACAGTCCCTCAATAATTGGGAGAGTTCGATTGCTGAAAACAAATCTACCATCCTTTTTCAGACTCCTTTCAGAGATCTGTAAAGGCGTGTCCACACATAGTCGACCGGTTATCGATCGATGTCGACTGAACCGTCCACACTGCCTCGACAAAAAGCTTAACCCAAACAACCCACCTTTTAGGGCTGCCCCTACATCTAAGCCTCAGGTGGGCTTTTTGTGTATGACTCGAAATCGGTCTGAGATCTAAATTTTGCTTATGGTCTATTGATCCATTTTCCAACTAATGTTCAATAAACGCTATAAAACATCCAAATCCAAAATAGGTTCTCTATCCTTATTGACATTATGACACCATGGTCTCTTCATTTTGTGTTCCACGAGGACATCCCATCTTCATATCCGAGGAGTTATTTGGATGACGATTTGATTTGTTTTGACAATATTTGGTTTTGACAATATTTGTTCATCTTGGAGGGAAATTTAATTTTTTCTTTTGTCAGCTTATGTAAGCGCACCACCCTTGTAAGCATCAGATCGCGGGTCCGACTCCCGCCCGGGGCGAACTTCATCCTAAAAGGCAAGGTTCGTTCTATAAACGCTATAAAACATCCGAATCCAAAATAGGTTCTCTATCCTCATTGAAATTATGACACCATGGTCTCTTCATTTTGTGTTCCACGAGGACATCCCATCTTCATATCCGAGGAGTTATTTGGATGACGATTTGATTTTGATAGATTCACCTCGTCGATCGGCGGCTTGTCGACTATGTTTGGACACACCTCAATACCTACACTTCCCCATAGTTAATAGCAGATTACAGGTATACTTACAGATTAATAAAATTACAGGTCACAGGTTTCAACAGTTTTAGCACGAATCTGTAGCAGATATAACAAAGTCTCTTACCTTGTATGATGGGCTCGTTCTCAATCAATTCCTTGATGACCTTGGCGGTTTCAGCACAAACACACTCAACAAGACCTAGGTAAGACAGTTTTAGCACGAATCTGTGGCAGATATAACAAAGTCCCTTACCTTGTATGATGGGCTCGTTCTCAATCAATTCCTTGATGACCTTGGCGGTTTCAGCACAAACACACTCAACAAGGCCAAGATAAGCTTTGATACGAAGTTCAGGGTCTTCTTCGATGTTTTGAAGGATCTTGACAGCTTTGGTTTTCAACTGCAACGGAAGAGAGTGTTTGAAATGAAGGAATAGGAATAATTATTCCAATAATTTGTGTGCACTTTAATAATCCTACACATGGTCTTTTCCCTCTGACTTTTATGTTACCACAGGGATTCAACAGTCTCTCGGTACGGATTCAATTCCTCAGTCAACTGAGCTAACTGGAATCTGGAGGGTGTTGCAATAAAAAGTGTAATACCCATTTGGCCACGGAGGTTGGGTAGATTTAAGTATGTCAAAGGAACGCATAGTGGAGTGTCTAGTCGCTACTCACCTCAGGTTTACCAGCGTCAGTTTGGAAGGTATCCAGGGCGATAGCTCGGATTTTGGTGCTCACTTTCGGGTTCGAGAAACAGTTGCCAACCAATGCTGCAACCTCGGGGGTCAGATATTTGACATTGCCCAAACCTCTCAAACTAGCGATGATCTGAAAATGAAACGGTGTCAGAGTAACGATCACAGTCTCTTAACCACTTGATGTTGAACAGCTGATCGGGCAATTGCCTGAATAGAGGCCCCATGTAACTGCCTCGTGTAAAAGGTTACATAGTTCAACTTTGATAAAGAAGAGAGAGGAGGAAAAAAAAGCTTATTTTTCACATTTTTTATCGCTATTCAAACTTCCTGTCGACTTGGGGAGAGCCTAAAACAATCAACAGTGGCTATAGATTTCCCATTGTTACTGTCAATAAAATTTGTTGATAATAAGTAGGTAGGTAGGTAGTTATAGGTATGAACCTACAACCTATGTAGGTACCTGCCAAAGACAAGGAATATTTTATCAATAAGCAAATACACCCATTGATTACCTACCAACATTAGCCTACCTTAGGGTGCCTAATTAGAACATGTAACATTGTAACCTACTACCTACCTGTATAGATCTACCTAGTTACCTCTTAATTTTGGTACCTAATATACAATAATAATTATTTTTACGTGGCACAGCCTTTGTTGGTTTCTAATATAAAAGTCCTTCACTCTCGCAGTCTAAACAAGGTCTTACACTCGTATATTTGATTGTTAATAAATCACATGTACAGGATTTTTAAAGAAAAACAACATACCTACGATAAACGTAAATACAAAATGAGTTTCTACGTAAATCACAATGGAAATACATAAATTACCAGATACCCACGCGCAGTAGAAAATATAATTTCACTGCCTATTGGTAGGTATCTCCCTATACTTATCATAGGAACCTAATGGGTAGGTAAAAGGATTCTTGTATCATCGCAAGGTGTAAAATCAGCCACGCGCAGTAGAAAATATAATTTCACTGTCTATTGGTAGGTATCTCCCTATACTTATCATAGGAACCTAATGGGTAGGTAAAAGGATTCTTGTATCATCGCAAGGTGTAAAATCAGCGTGATGAACCAAGGTGGATTTATGAATTTCCTTATATCTTACCAATATCAAAGCTATTGTTAGCCAGC
This sequence comes from Diaphorina citri, assembly GCF_000475195.1. NCBI lineage: Eukaryota > Metazoa > Arthropoda > Insecta > Hemiptera > Psyllidae > Diaphorina > Diaphorina citri. Next base: position 9,631 of record NW_007379772.1, on the reverse strand, counting down.
CTAGTTAGCTTGTTTGGCAGCGCGTCTGCCTTTTGTAAGAGCTAGGCCGCGGGTCCGATTCCCGCCCGCGGTGGTTTTTTTCCTGAATGGATAATGTTCGTTCTCGGAACGGCTCCCTTTCTCCTATGCAGTTCCCTATATCAAAGCTCTCTCTCTCAAAAAAAAAGCTATTGTATCCAGATGGGTATACCTAACGTTTTCATCATCTACCACTTCTGGGAAAAGGTCTTCTTTATTCCTCCACTGATTTCCATCCTGTAAATTTTACATTCTTGCCGTTTTAGACCTTAAGCTTAAGGTGTGTCCAAACATAGTCGACTGGTCGTCGATCGACGAGGTGAATCTATGTTATCCAGGGCTATCCAGGCAGGTATATTATCCAGGGCTATCCAGGCAGGTATGTTATCCAGGGCTATCCAGGCAGGTTCACTCGACATCGATCGACGGCCGGTCGACTATGTGTGGACACACTTTTAGATACTAAATTCGTAGCTAATTAATTGATTGTAATTGTAAGTTACCGATATTTATTATTGATTTAGACTTTTCGACAATCACCAACATACGTAATGTTTGCACACCTTATCCTCGTGATGTAGAATCATACTTTTATAATATATTTTCTACGAATTCACGCTTTCTTTTCATTTGTTTCAGATAAGAAATGTACTCTTGGATGTCATGGAAGTAAGTATACCTACACGGACTTTGTGTTCAAATAAAAATAGTTACCTTTGCCTGTAAACAAACTCCGAAAATAATCACTTTGTTTACTGTTTGGTCTCTCAATGTACGCTTTCTTTTCATTTGTTTCAGATAAGAAATGTACTCTTGGATGTCATGGAAGTAAGTACCTACATGGACTTTGTGTTCAAATAAAAATAGTTACCTTTGCCTGTAAACAAACTCCGAAAATAATCACTTTGTTTACTGTTTGGTCTCTCAATGGAATTCCCATCAGTAGAGGTAGAACCAAGAAAAATCACTAGGTAACATTTGATAACAATATGTACTTAAGTACAAATTCTATGTTTGTACGATTCTCAACAGTTTTGCCTCACAGCAAATTACAAAATGTTATGTAAAAGGCTCTTTTTCCGTGAAACCGAAAGGGGAGAAAACTATCAAAGTTTTACCAAGAACGTGTATGGTTAAGATTCGTCAATAGTCAACAATGGTTCACTGAAAAAATGCTTTTCATGTCAACTCCGGGGGTAGTACCTATACGAGTAAAAGTATTTTTATGGCCAAAAATGTCAACCATTTTGACATTTTCAAACATTGTTAAAGCGCTTAAGAGAAAGAAAAAAAAAAACTTTTAAAAAAATGTCAACCATTTTGACATTTTAAAACTTTTTAATTAAAAAGAAAAAAAAAACTTTTCTTTTTTTAAAAAAGAGGTTTTAATTATGTATTTCGATTAATCGCCGATTATGTCGAAATAATCGATAGTAAGAATAGAATATGTTTGTCATGATATAAAATAGTATAAGTGTCTTATTGTAAAAACCAATAAATTTTGTCATATTACAATAAAACTGATGGAACTTGTCATTTTTCTAAGATCACGTTGATTCACATCCCTAGTTTCCGCAGGTCAATCAGTATTCAAGTACGCAGAAGGTGAGGTGTACAAGTATGATCTGCGGAGGTTTTAATTATGTATTTCGATAAATCGCCGATTATGTCGAAATAATCGATAGTAAGATCACGTTGATTCACATCCCTAGTTTCCGCAGGTCAATCAGTATTCAAGTACGCAGAAGGTGAGGTGTACAAGTATGATCTGCGAGGTAGTTCCATTACCTCCGTTCCTGGAGCGAAGGGTGATACGGCCACCATGTCTTTGGACGCGTCCGTCGAGGTGCAGGCCGGACCTCAGTGTACGTTCACCCTCAAAGTGACAAAGGCCGTCATCACGGGTGCAGATGGAAAGGTGAGTGAATTACTTTCCATCATGTTTGGAGATAGACATAATACGTGTCTCAGACGGTCTCGGTGTCTCACAGTATTGGAAGTATTGACGGATGTGACCATATGTTAAGCTATTCTTGCTCATTATGCCTTCTAGCTTTAACGGAGGGGGTAGAAAAAGGGGGCTTTCCTGATCCAGACATCTGGGTAATTTGAAAGATTTGGGTCGTGGGTGGGTAACCTGAAAACATTCAGCAGTTTTCTGAAAGGACCTCCTATCCTTTGTTTTCAGCAATTCAATACCCCCAAAGAGGTGACACAGTACCCAGTCCAGTTCTCGACAAGTGGCTCCAAAGTTTTCAATCCTTTGTTTTCAGCAATTCAATACCCCCAAAGAGGTGACACAGTACCCAGTCCAGTTCTCGACAAGTGGCTCCAAAGTTTTCAACGAGCTCTGTGTGAACGACGAGGACACCAAAGCCTCTCTCAACATCAAGAGAGGTATCATCTCGCACTTCCAATCATCTGTGCTGAAGGAGTCTGGAACTGCTGTCTTCCACGAGACCGACTTTCTGGGTGCCTGCTCTACCAACTTCAACTTCGACAAGGAGGGAAACAGTGTGGTGGTGACCAAAACCCGAGACTTGAGCTCCTGTGCGTACAGAGAGGATTTGAACTTGGCCTTCTTGTCTACGCCATACTATGTCCAATCTGTAAGTAAACCTGTGACCTGTTGTTAATCTTTAAGGAAACCTGTGACCTGTAATTTTATTAATCTGTAAGTATACCTGTAATCTGCTATTAACTATGGGGAAGTGTAGGTATTGAGGTGTGTCAAAACATAGTCGACAAGCCGCCGATCGGCAAGGTGAATCTATCGAGGCAGTGTGGACGGTTCAGTCGACATCGATCGATAACCGGTCGACTATGTGTGGACACGCCTTTACAGATCTCTTGTGACCTGTTGTTAATCTTTAAGGAAACCTGTGACCTGTAATTTTATTAATCTGTAAGTATACCTGTAACCTGCTATTAACTATGGGGAAGTGTAGGTATTGAGGTGTGTCCACAAACATAGTCGACCGGCCGTGGGTCGACGAGGTGATTCTATGTTGTCGAGGCAGTGTGGACGGTTCAGTCGACATCGATCGATAACCGGTCGACTATGTGTGGACACGCCTTTACAGATCTCTGAAAGGAGTCTGAAAAAGGATGGTAGATTTGTTTTCAGCAATCGAACTCTCCCAATTATTGAGGGACTGTAGGCATTACCTATAAGGTACCTACTTCAAGTGAAGATAATTGCTAGATAAGGTGTATTTTCCAATGGTCAGTTTCCTGGAAGGAAAATACACCTATAGTAAGTAGATAGTGAACATTAGTTGGAAAATGGATCAATAGACCATAAGCAAAATTTAGATCTCAGACCGATTTCGAGTCATACACAAAAAGCCCACCTGGGGCTTGAATGTAGGGGCAAACAGCCCTAAAGGGTGGCTTATTTGGGTTAAGCTTATACGAATGAGTTGCCACCTGGAAAAATAAATAACCTGACGTGATTTTTCAGGACTTGCAATCGTCTCCCCTACTCTACCCCACTTACGACTCGGAGCAGAAATTCGAGAACGGAGTCCTGAAAGAATCTGACGTGAGCGAAACCTACATCTACCGACCTTTGGCATCCCCCGAATCCGGTGCCAAGGTCAAAGTCCACTCCAAACTCTCCCTGGTGTCTCACGCTAAAGGCTCCGTGTCTGATGGTAAGTCAACACGCGATGATGGGCCATTTCAGGAATAACGTCTAGCAATACCTATAACCTATAGTCATTGTTTATAACGCTCAAACGAGTCCCTTTACTTCAGCAGTATTAAGGTGAGTCCACACATAGTCGATCAGCCATCGATGCACATCGATCGACGGCTGTCGAATATGTGTGGACACACCTTTAAGTTTCACTGATATCACTACGGTGGAATTCCTAGGTACCGGAGATGCTATCACTGTAGCTGTCGATCTGATCAAGAGCAAGGACATTCCCAGACGGGCTGAAGCTTGGTATCTGAGCTTCGGATTTACCAAACACGCGGACCGGCCTTCCCTTGCAGCCGTTGCTGTGAGTATTTTCTATGTTTTTACAGTAAAACTTTTAGGGTGGGTTTCACCAAACTTCTTTTTAGCCCCTAACAGCCTGTTAGTTTAACAGCCCTGTTAAGCCTATACAAATCAAATGGGACTTAACAAACTGTTAGCCTAACAGGCCTTCTAAGGGCTGAAAAAATGTTGGTGAAAACCACCCTAAAACTCTTTTCTATATGAAACTTGTCCTCAACCATTGAACTAGAGGTCACAATAACTGGAGATAAGAAATCTAGAAAGGCGTAGCTTTTTGTAGGCAATTTCGTGTTGGAATCAGTTCATGCTTAGTTATAATGATGATGATATTGGCTTTCATTTTTACATTAAATCGTTCTACCACATGCTTGATTAACTTCATGTCAATCTAAGGTTCTACTTGACGTAGGTTGTATTCACTATACAAACTACCGCTCTCCATAAGCTTGCGAAACGTGAATGCACATACAGGCTGTTTTGGCACCTCTCAAGTTTGCGATAAAAAGTCACATAGTGTGTCGTTGTTTCGCATAATTAAGTCCGCGTTAGAAAATGACTTCCAACTCTATTATAGTTAGCAGGATAGTGTTTTAATTAATGCGTTAAGGTAGATGCGTGCTTTTCTACGGACAACGAAAAATCTTTGTACCTGTCACATGGTTTTTATTTTGGACACATCTGACACAGTTCATTACGAAAAATTTCATTCCAAGCCATGAGCTTCAAATACAGGTCGAACATTTTCTTACAAGTCCCTTTACACAAACATACTTCAGGACCGTGTTCCTGGACGCCCTATTCCGCGCTGGTACCGGAGATGCTATCACTGTAGCTGTCGATCTGATCAAGAGCAAGGACATTCCCAGACGGGCTGAAGCTTGGTATCTGAGCTTCGGATTTACGAAACACGCGGACCGGCCTTCCCTTGCAGCCGTTGCTGTGAGTATTCTCCATGTTTTTACAGTAAAACTTTTAGGGTGGGTTTCACCAAACTTCTTTTCAGCCCCTAACAGCCTGTTAGTTTAACAGCCCCGTTAAGCCTATACAAATCAAATGGGACTTAACAAGCTGTTAGCCTAACAGGCCTTCTAAGGGCTGAAAAAATATTGATGAAAACCACCCTAAAACTCTTTTCTAGATGAAACTTGTCCTCAACCATTGAACTAGAGGTCACAATAACTGGAGATAAGAAAGGCGTAACTTTTTGTAGGCAATTTCGTGTTGGAATCAGTTCATGCTTAGTTATAATGATGATGATAATGACTTTCATTTTTACATTAAATCGTTCTACCACATGCTTGATTGACTTCATGTCAATCTAAGGTTCTACTTGACGTAGGTTGTATTTACTATACAAACTACCGCTCTCCATAAACTTGCGAAATGTGAATGCACATACAGGCTGTTTTGGCACCTCTCAAGTTTGCGATAAAAAGTCACATAGTGTGTCGTTGTTTCGCATAATTAAGTCCGCGTTAGAAAATGACTTCAAAGTCTATTATAGTTAGCAGGATAGTGTTTTAATTAATGCGTTAAGGTAGATGCGTGCTTTTCTACGGACAACTAAAAATCTTTGTACCTGTCACATGGTTTTTAGCTTGATTGACTTCATGTCAATCTAAGGTTCTACTTGACGTAGGTTGTATTTACTATACAAACTACCGCTCTCCATAAACTTGCGAAATGTGAATGCACATACAGGCTGTTTTGGCACCTCTCAGGTTTGCGATAAAAAGTCACATAGTGTGTCGTTGTTTCGCATAATTAAGTCCGCGTTAGAAAATGACTTCCAAGTCTATTATAGTTAACAGGATAGTGTTTTAATTAATGCGTTAAGGTAGATGCGTGCTTTTCTACGGACAACTAAAAATCTTTGTACCTGTCACATGGTTTTTATTTTGGACACATCTGACGCAGTTCATTACGAAAAATTTCATTCCAAGCCATGAGCTTCAAATACAGGTCGAACATTTTCTTACAAGTCCCTTTACACAAACATACTCATACAGAACAAACGTAGGTACTTGTAATGCCTATGTAAATACTTACCTGATGTAGATATTGTGTAAGTGAACTATAAACATCATTCCTCACTTAGGCCATCCACTCACTATCAGGTAGATCTGACAGGTCTACCTAATACCTAAGGAGCACACACACTGCCAGGTAGACCCGACAGGTACACCTAATCAGGTCCACCTGTCAGGTCTACCTCTTGATGAGCACACACCACACACACTATCAGGTAGACCTGAAAGGCGGACCTGATCAGGTGTACCTGACAGTGAGTGTCTGGTCTTAAAAAAAGGCTCTCAAAACGAAATTTATTTATTTATTTATTATTTTTTATTTATTTTATTAATTTTTAACAATTTTCAATAAATTCACTATCCAACTTCTATGTATGTTTTACCTTTTTTCAGTCTCTCCTGGACGATTCTGCTTCCTGGCAAGTCTACTTCGGCTCTATGTTTTTACAGTAAAACTTTTAGGGTGGGTTTCACCAAACTTCTTTTTAGCCCCTAACAGCCTGTTAGTTTAACAGCCCTGTTAAGCCTATACAAATCAAATGGGACTTAACAAACTGTTAGCCTAACAGGCCTTCTAAGGGCTGAAAAAATGTTGGTGAAAACCACCCTAAAACTCTTTTCTATATGAAACTTGTCCTCAACTTCTATGTTTTTACAGTAAAACTTTTAGGGTGGGTTTCACCAAACTTCTTTTTAGACCCTAACAGCCTGTTAGTTTAAAAGCCCTGTTAAGCCTATACAAATCAAATGGGACTTAACAAGCTGTTAGCCTAACAGGCCTTCTAAGGGCTGAAAAAATGTTGGTGAAAACCACCCTAAAACTCTTTTCTATATGAAACTTGTCCTCAACCATTGAACTAGAGGTCACAATAACTGGAGATAAACCTAGAAAGGCGTAACTTTTTGTAGGCAATTTCGTGTTGGAATCAGTTCATGCTTAGTTATAATGATGATGATAATGACTTTCATTTTTACATTAAATCGTTCTACCACATCCTTGATTGAGTTCATGTCAATCTAAGGTTCTACTTGACGTAGGTTGTATTCACTATACAAACTACCGCTCTCCATAAACTTGCGAAATGTGAATGCACATACAGGCTGTTTTGGCACCTCTCAAGTTTGCGATAAAAAGTCACATAGTGTGTCGTTGTTTCGCATAATTAAGTCCGATTATAATACAATATCATGGTCAGCTCTCTGCTTTGTTACCATCCATCTCATTTACATAACTACATTTTATTGCTTCCAGTGAGGTACTTCATCTTGTCCCACTTGAGAAATTTGAAATCCACCGTCAACCCATGAACACCACTCCTCACTTAGGCCATCCACTCACTATCAGGTAGATCTGACAGGTCTACCTAATACCTAAGGAGCACACACACTACCAGGTAGACCTGACAGGTACACCTGATCAGGTCCACCTGTCAGGTCTACCTCTTGATGAGCACACACCACACACACACACTATCAGGTAGACCTGAAAGGCGGACCTGACCAGGTGTACCTGACAGTGAGTGTCTGGTCTTAAAAAAAGGGCTCTCAAAACGAATTTTTTTTATTTATTTTATTAATTTTTAACAATTTTCAATAAATTCACTATCCAACTTCTATGTATGTTTTACCTTTTTTCAGTCTCTCCTGGACGATTCTGCTTCCTGGCAAGTCTACTTCGGTGCTGGATCTTTGGCCAACAGATATTTCCGAGAACACTCCATTCAAAATGTACCCGAGTTTAGCAACTTGCTGCAAAAACTGGCCGAACCACTGAAGGGAGGTTGTATAGCCAACAAAGAAGGGGAAGAATACAAGGTGAGTCTACCTACACACCTAACAAATTCAACATTATAACATACATATTTTGGCCATAATTAAATGAATTAAAGAAATGTAAACCGGCTTGTGAGCACTATCCGACTCCCGCCCCGGGCGAACTTTATCCTAAAAGGTAAGGTTCGTTCTCAGAACGGCTGACTTTCTCTTATCCTGTCTTCCTTTTCTCTTAGATTTTGGAACGATAAGGCCTTAGCAGTTACAGGTCCCTCCATCAAACCTCTAAAAAAAAAAAACAGCATTGCCCGATCAGCTGTTCAACATCAAGTGGTTAAGAGACTGTGATCGTTACTCTGACACCGTTTCATTTTCAGATCATCGCTAGTTTGAGAGGTTTGGGCAATGTCAAATATCTGACCCCCGAGGTTGCAGCATTGGTTGGCAAAAAACTGGCCGAACCACTGAAGGGAGGTTGTATAGCCAACAAAGAAGGAGAAGAATACAAGGTGAGTTTACCTACACACCTAACAAATTCAACATTATAATTTTCGCACTCCTTATGGCCAATCAGTTGAATTTTTGGTAATCAGTTTTTTAGGTGTACCCCTTTTTTGGCCATATTTAAATGAATTAAAGAAATGTAAACCGGCTTGTGAGCACTATTCGACTCCCGCCCCGGGTGAACTTTATCCTAAAAGGTAAGGTTCGTTCTCAGAACGGCTGACTTTCTCTTATCCTGTCTTCCTTTTCTCTTAGATTTCGGAACGATAAGGCCTTAGCAGTTACAGGTCCCTCCATCAAACCTCTTAAAAAAAAAAATCAATATTGCCCGATCAGCTGTTCAACATCAAGAGGTTAAGAGACTGTGATCGTTACTCCGTGCTAAATTCTAATCCCTAACACCGTTTCATTTTCAGATCATCGCTAGTTTGAGAGGTTTGGGCAATGTCAAATATCTGACCCCCGAGGTTGCAGCATTGGTTGGCATTTCTCCTTAAAAAAATCATTTATCTATCCTTACAGGGCTGAGTACGGTGGCTGTTTCGACCAGCTGTTGCCGCTGATTGGTCTAACGCCATGCGCTGTTGTCAGTTTCCCATTCGACGGTCAGAAGTTCTTGAACCCCATCTACGGGCCATCCAAAGTTTCCCTCAAAGTGGACAAAGAAGACGATTCCTTGAAATCCTTCCTGTTCAAGGTCCACTACGACAGCAGAGGTAATAAATAAATTAATCAGCTGATGACTAAATAGTTTGAAAAATGAAAATTTGGACCGAGTGCGATACTTTCTCATATAGCAAGTATAGTTTTGCTATACTTATTGTAATAGAAAGTAAAAATAATGCTGAAAAAAGACCCACAGTGCTACAAATTTGGATACTTTCTCATATAGCAAGTATAGTTTTGCTATACTTATTGTAATAGAAAGTAAAAATAATGCTGAAAAAAGACCCACAGTGCTACGGACTCGGACGTTGGAATCACTGGATCTAATACCTATTTCTTCTTCTTATCAAAAAGAAATATTATGGCAGGAAAAGCAATGAAAAAAATTTCTTTACAAGAAGAATTTACTAATGTAGTCACAATTTCGATTTGATTTCAGTACAAGACTTGAGAACATTTGAATTTTTATTGGAATCACTGGATCTAATAGCTGTTTCTTCTTCTTATCAAAAAGAAATATTATGGCAGGAAAAGCAATGAAAAAAAATTCTTCACAAGAAGAATTTACTAATGTAGTCACAATTTCGATTTGATTTCAGTACAAGACTTGAGAACATTTGAATTTTTGTTG
>NW_007379771.1:38328-39981 GCF_000475195.1 Diaphorina citri | reverse complement strand
CGCGTATAATATCTCTAGTAGCGCGGTCAAACTTTCTTGACTTGGCGGGGCGGAGCGCTACCGCGCTCCTTAATACATTCATTAAATTAATCACTTTGGTCGCTAATCAACATTAAGTCTTTTTTGTGCACAAAGGGCATTTTAATTTTCATCAATTCAAAGAGGCATTTTCAAATTTGATTTGTTTACAAATCTCGTCACTCTGATTAATGTGGGTCTAAGGGAAAATATCGCAATCAGCAAAATCCCTTACAGATTGAAGAACATTGTTTCTGAATTAACTTAATTAACGACTAGGTATATTATAGATCCAGGGTTCGTAATTCGTATTAAATAAGGGATATTTCTTCACATATCATCTTGAAGAAGGGGACGAAAGTTTAGTAAGGGCAGCACTTTGTTTGGAAGGTGACTAATGCTTGTCTTAAGCTGGCTACTGACGATCAAGTTTGCAATGATGAAAGGAGAATGCGAAAGCGAGAGAACATATCATCTTGAAGAAGGGGACGAAAGTTTAGTAAGGGCAGCACTTTGTTTGGAAGGTGACTAATGCTTGTCTTAAGCTGGCTACTGACGATCAAGTTTGCAATGATGAAAGGAGAATGCGAAAGCGAGAGATTTTTTTTTTTATAAAATAGAAAAGAAGGCGAGGAAAGTGTGTCTTTGGCATTTTTTATTTCGAAGTAATGAAACGACTGGAATAATTGGTCGTTCTTTCACTATATACCTGGAAGTCAGACTTGACAACAACTACCTACACGCAATTGGGTATACTTTGCTGGAAGCTTTGATGCAGATGCTTGATCGTGTGTAGCCACCTTTAGAAAATAGAAACACTTATCGATTGTTTCATGTCTTAATGAATGTCAGATGGAATGAAAGTTTGAGTTTTCTTTTAACGAGCTGACAGGTTCGGACTCGTTTGATTGAGATAGGTATCTAGAGCTTGCTTTCTAATTTGGAAGGTGGAAACTTTGAAGTTAATTGCATTTCGAAGTAATGAAACGACTGGAATAATTGGTCGTTCTTTCACTATATACCTGGAAGTCAGACTTGACAACAACTACCTACACGCATTTGGGTAGCTGGAAGCTTTGGTGCAGATGCTTGATCGTGTGTAGCCACCTTTAGAAAATAGAAACACTTATCGATTGTTTCATGTCTTAATGAATGTCAGATAGAATGAAAGTTTGAGTTTTCTTTTAACGAGCTGACAGGTTCGGACTCGTTTGATTGAGATAGGTATGGAGAGCTTGCTTTCTAATTTGGAAGGTGGAAACTTTGAAGTTAATTGCTTACCTACTCTATTTTAGTCCTATAGTTAGTGAAAATTTTAATATACTTCTCTAGGAGAGTCAATCTGTCAAGTAGCAACATATTGGTATAGGTAAAAGAACAACGTCTTCACTTGACTAGTAACTTTGGAAACTGTAAGTAATTTTATTTCTACAAGAGATAAACAATCATAAAATTAAAAAACCTACAGGAGCCGACATGTTTCGTCATCTCCTGATGACATTTTCAAGGCGACTGAAGAAAAGAAAAACAAATTTTGAAAAAAGGAGGTTAGAGAACATTGCGCATGCGTGGAAAGGCAAGTTTACAACAAGTTATTAGGGTTCGTTCACACGCGGCGTTTGAGGCAAAATCAAT